>NC_056432.1:66857306-67157306 GCF_018296145.1 Oncorhynchus tshawytscha
TGGCCCAAACCCAGCTCTCTGTTATATTTACACATCAACAGGCATACACATGTACATACGCACGAGCGCACGGACACACACATCAAAGCGCACAAGCATTTGTGCACACACACACATTACAACACAATACCTGTCATAAGAAGGCATCCTTTACTCTTCCTTTATTCCTACTGTTTCTCACTAGGAGGTATGTGTGTCCTTATCCTTGGAAGGGCAGTGTGAGGGTCAACTCAGTCCCAGCCATCGTTCACCAGACCCCCCCACCACCCCCATCCCAACCAGGTTTCATGTTTTGGTTGAAAGATTTTTGGGGAGAAAGGAAAATAAGTGTCATACAGTGTTCTCTCTCCCATTCATCACAATGATCACTTCTTTACTCCACTACTGGCTCCACTAGTGAAGACACAGTCAGACTGATGGATCTGCTCAATAACTGATGACTGAGGGGACAAGGGTGGGGGGGGAGGGAGGGAAGGGGCAAATTGGGGAGGGAGGGGGCAGTGGGGAGGGTGGAGGCAGTGGGAGGAAGCAAATTGGGGAGGGAAGGGGAAGTGGGGAGAGAGGGGGCAAAGGTGGGCCAATGTAATGTCCCACATAGTTACAGTATCTCTTTCTCCCACCACCTAGGAGACATCCATACTCTCCTATATCCCCATTGTAAACCTTCTAACTCTACACTGTAAACCTTCTAACTCTACACTGTAAACCTTCTAACTCTACATTGTAAACGTTATAACTCTACACTGTAAACCTTCTAACTCTACACTGTAAACCTTCTAACTCTACACTGTAAACTCTAGAACTCTACACTGTAAACTTTAGAACACTACACTGTAAACGTTATAACTCTACACTATAAACTTTATAACTCTACACTGTAAACATTATAACTCTACACTGTAAACCTTCTAACTCTACACTGTAAACTTTAGAACTCTACACTGTAAATCTTATAACTCTACACTGTAAACCTTCTAACTCTACACTGTAAACCTTCTAACTCTACACTGTAAACCTTCTAACGCTAGTCTGTAAACCTTCTAACTCTACACTGTAAACCTTCTAACTCTACACTGTAAACTTTATAACTCTACACTGTAAACGTTATAACTCTACACTGTAAATCTTATAACTCTACACTGTAAACGTTATAACTCTACACTGTAAACCTTCTAACTCTACACTGTAAACTTTATAACTCTACACTGTAAACGTTATAACTCTACACTGTAAATCTTATAACTCTACACTGTAAACCTTCTAACTCTACACTGTAAACTTTTGAACTCTACACTGTAAACTGTATAACTCTACACTGTAAATGTTATAACGCTACACTGTAAACCTTCTAACTCTACACTGTAAACTGTATAACTCTACACTGTAAATGTTCTAACTCTACAGTGTAAACGTTATAACTCTACACTGTAAACGTTATAACTCTACACTGTAAATCGTATAACTCTACACTGTAAACTTTTTAACTCTACAGTGTAAACTTTATAACTCTACACTGCAAATGTTCTAAGTCTACACTGTAAACGTTATAACTCTACACTGTAAACTTTATAACTCAACACTGTAAACATTATAACTCTAAACTGTAAACTTTATAACTCAACACTGCAAATGTTCTAAGTCTACACTGTAAATGTCCTAACTACACTGTAAACTTTATTACTCTACACTACAAGGAATAATTTAAGCATCTGTCGAATGAATGAACCAACCCTCCTTCACCCAACCACACACAGACACACACACACACACACACACACACACACACACACACACGAAAACATACACACACACAGAGGCTGTTTGTTGACACTGCCTCTGAGGTGCATGCTCTGGCATTAATCACAGGTATGAGAGAGGGGTCAGCCCTTGCTGGCGAACATAGAAAACCCCCTCACAACGGGAAACTCTGTCCTGGGTTACATCCCAGACCATTCCACTGCACTGGCTGTGGAACACACACACATTGGCGCCTGTGGGCCAGCACTTCCAGAGTAGAGGAAAATAAAAAAGGATATTTGTACACCTCTATGTCAGCTAGGCCAGGGCCAGGCTACACTCAAAAGGGTTCTTTGGCTGTCCCCACAAGAGAACCCTTTTTGGTTCCAGGTAGAACACTTTTTAGTTCCAGGTAGAACCCGTTTGGTTTTCATGTGGAAAGGAAAGGGTTCTACCTGGAACCAAAAAGGGTTCTTCAAAGGGTTCTCCTATGTGGACAGCCAAAGAACCTTTTTAGAATCTAGATAGCACCTTTTTTTCTAAGAGTGTAGGAGGTAAACTATGTATAGTAAGAGTCATGCCCAGATATACACACAGTGATTGGTCCAATGACATTCATCAACAGGTAGACCCCACTAGCGTTGGCATCCTCTCACTAGGCAACAGGTTAACCTAAGTCAGAGTCTGTCCTTGCCTCATATTATTCAGTAATAGTGTTCCTGCCTCATAGTGTTCAACATATTCATACAGCAACTCCCACAGCAATAAAATACAGTTTTCTGACTCAGTCAAAAAGGCTGCCTGTGGTTGTGGCTTGTCGTACCCAGAGCTTGTGATTGAGGTAACAGCCTGGGGGAAATGTTTCATTTAGCTGGTTTTCCTCGTCTGTGTCGCCTTGCCTCCTCAATCACACTCCTAGGCTGTGACATCACTATGAGACAAACTGACTCTTCAGAACAGGGAGTGAGATGATGTCATTTCCCACATAGGAGTTAATGATGACAATATAAGGATCAATACAGATCTGAATGAATGGAAGCTTCAATGAATATGACTGAAACTCCAACCCACAGTCTATGTGTGTTTGCATGTGTGTGTGTCTGTGTGTGTTTGTGTGTTTTTGTGAGCAAGTGTGAGTGTCGCAAAGGAAGTGAGTCTGCCCTGCTCTTTGATTCTGCCTCTGGGTGACATGTGGACTTCCTTCCTCTGTCAGCCCTACAGACCTGCTCTGGGGAACGCAATTAGCCATCAGCCCTGTGGCTATTGTGTGGTGTTTATAGAGACATCCGATAATTATCTTTGGGCTGCGTCTGTCTGTCTGTCTGTCTGTCTGTCTGTCTGTCTGTCTGTCTGTCTGTCTGTCTGTCTGTCTGTCTGTCTGTCTGTCTGTCTGTCTGTCTGTCTGTCTGTCTGTCTGTCTGTCTGTCTGTCTGTCTGTCTGTCTGTCTGTCTGTCTGTCTGTCTGTCTGTCTGTCTGTCTGTCTGTCTGTCTGTCTGTCTGTCTGTCTGTCTGTGAGTTTAGTTCACACTATGTCTCGTTCACCCCTATCCTCTGTCTGTCTGTCTGTCTCTCTCAGGTTGGTATGGTTCTGCTGCTGGACTGGCAGGGGCATTGTTTTCATTTCCCTTCACTAACTACAGCCTGGGGGAGAGGTTGAGAGAAAGAGAGAGGGGGGCTGGAGTGGTGCAAAGAGAGACAGAAAGAGGGAGAGAGAGAAATACAGAGAGAGAGGGGGAACAAAGAGAGACAGAGTGATGGAGAGAGAGAGAAAGATAGAGAGAGAGGAGGGGGTGTGGAACCATCTTGGGAGGATCTGTTGCTACTAGACAGCGTGTTTATCACAACAGCTGCTGCCCACAGGGGAAACTTGGCAGGCTACATCAAAGCCCTATTCACAGCCCACCTCCACTGGCTGACACATACACACACACACACACACACACACACACACACACACACACACACACACACACACACACACACACACACACACACACACACACACACACACACACACACACACACACACACACACACACACACACACACACACACACACACACACACACACACACACACACACACACACACACACACACACACACACACACACACACACACACACACACACACACACACACACACACACACACACACACACTATATTAAGTGCAGCATACAATAAAACGTTAATTCTCAGGTAGGAAGAGGCTGTGTTACACTTTACAGCTGTGAGCTGCCAGCAGTGAGGTCTGTTTTTTGAATTGTTTGAGTTTTTGTGTAAATGAATTAAAGTTCCATTTGAGTGGCGCCCCTTGTATATGCCAACACATTCTTCCCAGAGAGAGTTGAGAGCTGGCCTCTCTTCAACACTTCTCTTACAGCCACTCGTTAACAAGCTGGACCATGTGTGTGTGCGTGTGCGTGTGTGTGTGTGTGTGCGTGTGTGCGATGGAGTGTATGAGCGAGTGAGTCAGAGAGAGAACAGAGAGAGAAAGAGAGAAAGAGAGAAAGAAAGGGTGAGAGTGAGTTTTTAAAACATCAGTTTTACCACGCTATTTAATAGACCTGAGGGATGGGGTTACGTTTTATTCTTCTGTAAGGCTGCCTAGTAAAGCCTGTCTCGGCTCCTCTAGGGGCTTATGTTGCTAATTATACGCTGCTGCCACCATGTGGCCATAACCATCACTTACACCCCAAAACCCCACTCTTCCGTGTTGTCATCTCTATAGCAACCAACTAGCTCGTAACCCAGGGCAGGCGAGAGCTTGGCAATAAGGCAAATACCGCAGCTCAACAGTGAGGTGAAGTGACGCTTGAGCAAATCCAACATGAACACCATCTTTACAAGGTAGTTGCCCTCGTTACATGCATATATGGTTTAATGTACCACTATTACTTGGTAACACCTGTGTTGGTTAGCTATACTGCTTTAATAAACCACAGTACTGTAGCAGGAAAAGCTAGCATGGACCAGACGGCTCTACATAGTCAACATCTAGCCAATCGGTTGATTCTTCATTTGATGCTGTACTAGTTCTATAGCTAACCATGTCATGTTTCACTATATACTGCCTTTCCACGATTATGTGTGGAAACCACGGCTAAAGTGGTAAGTGGGCCTAGATTATGTATGGAGAAGATTGCGCATTGGGAATACTTTATCTCATATGTGTGCGCCTTTGGAAACACACCTGTCTCACAGATATAATAATGCTAAAGGGATGTGTACTGCTATTTGGCTCATCTAGCGTTTATCACAAACACGACCCTAAAACTTCCTGGAGGTCTATAGTTAGCTGAAACCCCTAACCCGTCATAACTCTTCATCTTTTGTCCAGAGACAGACAGATAAAGAGCATGGAGCTGACAGTGAGCCATGCGGAGAAGTACCTGGGTCAGTTCTGCAGCCTGCTGGCCTCTTACACCAGGAAGACAGGCAAGCTGAGGGACCAGGCTGACATGCTGGTCAGACAGCTCAATGACTTCTCGAATACTGAGGACCCAGAGCTCCGTACCTGTCTGAAGAACCTGGCTGAAGACCTGGCCATGGTGCAGGACTACCGCCAGGCTGAGGTGAGGGGTGAGAGGTCAGGGGCTGTTGGGGAGTAGTGAACTACATATAGGCTAGTTAAACTAGTAATTTAACTTAATTTTGCACTAGCTTTGTGGTAGCTGAACTATATTCAATTCTTGGTAGGGTTTTCAGTAGTTCATTTATTTTTTTGCCATTTAGTGGTGTAGCTAACTACTGGAATTACACTACGTTTTTTGCAAAAATTTAACTAAACTAAAGTAGGCAATCATTTCCTTTATTTTTCAGCATCAGACTTGCCTAATTGTCACTTGAAAGAGTTTTTGTGTATAGGCTTAATTACACATTCTGTTAATCTGACTCCAGGGTGGTCTGTTATTGATTTGATTTTTATTGCAATTTGTAATCTATGACATTTCAGGTTTAGATAATAACAAAACAGTTTGGATGTAGTGAACTACTTTCTCAAAGAAACGTTGGTTCAGTAAACTATATTTTTAGAGTAGCTTCCCTGCCACTGGTATTAGTGGTAGAGGACGTGGGTGGCCATGGTGCATCTACTGGGTTAGTGTAAGGGTTAACGATAACAGTAACAGTAAATAAAGGCATTATGGGAGTTACTCAGTCTTAAGTGCCAAAGGAATACTACAACACCTAGGAATACTACAACATATAGTGTGCAAAGACAGTGTTGGTTTCGAGCCATTTTTACCTAACAAAAATACAACAATTTGTTTCTCACACCTTGAAATACTGTTGTTTTGAAGATGAAAGTCTGTTTACTGTGTCTACCCCTGACAGATAGAGAGGCTGGAGACCAAAGTCGTCACTCCCCTCAAAGCCTACGGAGATATTGTTGAAAACAAGAGAGTAAGTCCTCACACATGGAAACGAACACACTGTAGATTTCATACAGTAATTACCAGACAAAATACAGATCCCTCATGCACGCACGCACACACACACACACACACACACACACACACACACACACACACACACACACACACACACACACACACACACAATCTTTGTCTCTGTCTCTCTGTCTCTCTCTCTCTCTCTCTCTCTCATTGTCACTTCACACACTCTTCACAGCCTCTCATGGCAGAACAATGGCAGTGAATGTATAGGCAGTCTCTTTTGAGACAGTGTGTTTGAAGCTTCATGGACTGGTCATATCTCTGACATACAGGCGGATCTGAAGAGGTTCAATGCTGATCGGGACAGAGCGCTGAAAGAGCTGCAGAAACTGGAGAAACTCCAGCAGAAGGATCCCTCCAATAGACAAAGAATTGTATCCTTTCTCCCAGTCTATTTATATCTGCATATAACTCTACAAGAGTAGCAGAATTCCAGCATGATTATAGTATTTACGTCAACAATCCTTATGTCAACACACAGTATTGAAAAATACGACGTATTGCCTGTGACAAACGATTGTTTGTCAGCCATATTTGGTGCTTTGAGTGACAGGTTCAGATCAGCTAACCTGGTCTCTGAGAGGTTTTAGAAATGTAGATGTTCTGTTCTAGTCATGCTTCAATACCTTATCCAATGTTTTCAGTCACAGGTAACAGGATTTCTCTGGAACCTCCCCCTGTCACATCAACAACACCTTCAACACTGCAACGATGCAGATATCTGACCATTGATGAGATCTTGCTATGTGGTTCCAGGGGTTTTGGTAGCTGTCATAAAACATAATTTCAGTACAGTTGTAGTATTCCTTTGCTGTTTCATTTTCAGGCAGAGGTGAATGCTCAGAAGGCAACCAATGATGCTCACCGCAGCACCAGACTACTGGAGGAGACCATCAGTGACTTCCAGAGACAGAAACTGGAGGACATCAAGGTTGGTCTTAAACCACAACACACATATGAACACAACACACACACACAGACATATGAACACAACACACACACACATATGAACACAACACACACACACATATGAACACAACACACACACACACATATAAACACAACACACACACATATAAACACAACACACACATATGAACACATCACAAACACACGACACACACACACAGACTCACTCACTCGCATGTGTTCCAGTCATACTCAGGCATGTCCATCCTCTTACAGTGACAATAATACTAGGTCTTCTTCCAGAGGATCTTCACAGACTTCATCACAGTGGAGATGGTGTTCCATGCCAAGGCTCTTGAGGTCTACACACACACCTTCCAGAACCTGGACAGCATGGACATAGACAAAGACCTGGAGGTTAGACACACACACACACCTTCCAGAACCTGGACAGCATGGACATAGACAAAGACCTGGAGGTTAGACACACACACACACCTTCCAGAACCTGGACAGCATGGACATAGACAAAGACCTGGAGGTTAGACACACACACACACCTTCCAGAACCTGGACAGCATGGACATAGACAAAGACCTGGTGGTTAGACACACACACACACACCTTCCAGAACCTGGATAGCATGGACATAGACAAAGACCTGGAGATTAGACACACACACCTTCCAGAACCTGGACAGCATGGACATAGACAAAGACCTGGAGGTTAGACACACACACACCTTCCAGAACCTGGACAGCATGGACATAGACAAAGACCTGGACGTTAGACACACACACACACCTTCCAGAACCTGGACAGCATGACTGAAAGGTGACAGTTCCAGGTATGGGGCTACAGGGCTGATCATCTCCCCGGTCTCAACAGCTGTTCACTGGGAGGATCAGGGTGTCTGACAGCCCTCTGGACAACCAGACCCTGCTGCCCTCCTCTATGGCCCACCAGCCTAGTCCGACCCTGGGCTCCAGCCTCAAACACACTGCTGAATCAGCCAAGAAGGTAAGATTGCATCTGCTGCTAGCATTACAGACAAAAACATAGACCTCCACAATAATGAATGAAAGAGAGAAACATATACTGATAAAGGTTAACAGTCATTACTGTCATGGACAGACAGGTATATTTAGTTTCCTTTACAAGACTGTCCCAAGTCTTTAACCCATCTCCTGTTCACAGTCCCGTAGCAGCATCCTACAGCGCCAGAGGGGTGTAGAGGAGGAGGAGGAGGATGAAGAGGAGGAGTATGAGTCAGAGATAGAGGCTCAGCAGAGCAGGCAATCCTATGCCTCTCAATACACCCAAATACTCAGACAGAAGAACTGATAGATTGGAGGTACACACACAAATGCACCCAAAAAGACACACACAAACAGAGAGAGAAAGACACTGCGTCTCTTCACACACATTCAGATATCCATATAGATCTGCTGACAGATGAGAATATGTAGTCAGTGTCTGTTGTCAGGTAAAGTCAATACTCAGGGTATGTACCGTACTGCAATAGATCTGTTGATGACTGTGCAGATGTGTTCCTGTACAGGGTTTGCAGTAAGTTGTTCTGCAAATAATACTTTGTCAATGGAGGCATTTGGCACTTAAGACAGACTGCAATCATTTGTAATCAGCCATAGCTGAGGTATAGCTGAGGAGTGGTAATGTGTTCACATTTTATAATGAAAAACAAATCAATGTTCAGTAATGGTTGTTATTTAGAATGGGAAAGTGAAGAATACATTATATTCCTAGATATAAATGTAAACACATCAAATAAATTGACCCATTTGCATTAAACCTGAACGAGAACTCTCATCATCATCTTGTTTCCATGGAAATGAACTCATTGGTAATAGCCTACTGACTTCCATTGACTGTGAAACAATATTGCTTCCTCAGATGACTGCAATAACAGCTTGGCAGTGGGATCACACTCTACAAGCCCAATTGAAGGATTACTGCTGTGCACACTGCAGCTAAACCACTGACATGCTAGATAGGATAACACTGTTTGGCTTTCACCAATGGGTTTCTTTATCACACACAGGCATTCTGTTCAGGCTGTTGAGTTTGTCATAAAGCATGGCCCAGGTTCATTTCCCTATGTGCTGACTGAGATTGACTCTCTCACAGGAGTTATACGCTTGACAAACTGTTGGGGGGGGTGAATACAGTTGGAAGCAACCAATCATTGGGCTTGGTTGGATAACAGACATTAATGCTTGAGATATCAATGTCGCCTGGGTAGTTTGCCTGTGGAATCAGGGAGACGGTGAAACTAAGTTTAGAGAGCTGCAGTTGTGAAAGAGCAGCTGTTTGGTGATGTTGAGGTTATTCACTGTAAGCTAAAGGGTCAAACAGGAAGTGGGGGAGAAGACATGGTTTTTCCATTTGCAGATGTACAGTAACTCAGAGTCTCTGTTTCACAACAGTGTGACAGAGCAGCATGCCAGGGCAATAAGCTCAGGGCGAAACCTCCCCTTATCCCCCCCAGAAATATCTGATGCAATCCATTGTACACTATACTCGGCAGGGTAGCCTAGTGGTTAGAGTGTTGGACTAGTAACCGGAAGGTTGCAAGTTCAAAACCCCAAGCTGACAAGGTACAAATCTCAGAACAGTTATCAGAGGTAAAATTCGTAAAGATCTGCAGTTACCACCATTAACACTCACTGTTCTAAGATCAGTGGTCCTCTGCAAAGAGCTAGACCAAGGCTGTGGTGTTGTGTCACTCTCTGCACCATGATATATCTGGAGCCCCCAGTCTGTTAGCCCGTTTTAGCCTCTGGGCTCAGGTGCTGGGTGTGATTACAGGGTGAGATTACAGGGTGTGATTACAGGGTGAGATTACAGGGTGAGAATACAGGGTGAGAATACAGGGTGAGAATACAGGGTGTGATTACAGGGTGTGATTACTGGGTGAGATTACAGGGTGAGATTACTGGGTGTGATTACAGGGTGAGATTCGGTGTGATTACAGGGTGAGATTACTGGGTGTGATTACAGGGTGAGATTACAGGGTGAGATTACAGGGTGTGATTACAGGGTGAGATTACAGGGTGAGAATACAGGGTGTGATTACAGGGTGTGATTACTGGGTGAGATTACAGGGTGAGATTACTGGGTGTGATTACAGGGTGAGATTACAGGGTGTGATTACAGAGATATCCTGCTGGCTGATCTGTCTGTTCCCTCCCTAGGGCAGGCCAGCTGAAATAACACTGCACACAGACTACGCTATAGCCATCCTGAATCCCCATAAAGACACCGGGGCCAAAACCAGAAGCTCAGCATTCATCTCTAGCCAAAGACCATTCCCAAGTACTTCTAGCTCACATATGAGTTTCTAGGGACTAAATATTGTATTTTGTGAATTTGACAAGGCTATGCATATAAGTAATACCATGCACATAATACTCTCACTGGCTAGAAGTGTAGCATTACATGTGCTATTTAAAATGCGCAGGCTGTATCCCATCTGCTCCTTATGATGGAGAGGTGACGGACATTACATAACCAGATAGTATGAGAGCTAAGCTGCCAGCATGACCTTCCATTGACCCTCTTACTGAATATAGATTCACCTACTATGGAGGAGGTTACCGTAGCAACGGTGTCATGCATTTAGCGAGAGAGAGAGAAAGAGTGAGAGAAAGAGCGAGAGAGGGAGATTATCTGTGTGTGTTCGCGTGTGCGTGATCGTTCATGTATGACATGAGTGTGTATGTGTCTTGGTATCAAAGATGTGACACCACTGTGGCTGTTGCCATTGGAGATGCACCTGGGGACCTCTCGGGTTCAGTAACCACAGTGAGAGGGAGAGGCAGAAGTGCTCTGATTGTAAAAGACACCTGAACTGTGAACGTCTGTGTGATCTCTCCATGTACTGTGAATATCAGAGGACTAATCATCATATCTCTGATCTCCAGCAGGTAGCAGGTAAGTGTCTCTGCAGCATTGCTATTATGGTCATCATGTCGTCCTGTTCATTGCTGCTCAATCAAGGACAAATGAACATCAAAATGTTTACCAAAAATAAATACAGAAATGGGTTTTATAGTATGCTTCAGAAGTACTCATATACCAGGGAAACTGACCGGGGAAACGAACCAGGGAAACTGACCAGGGAAACTGACCGAGGAAACGAATCAGGGAAATTAACCGGGGAAACGAACCAGGGACACGAACCAGGGAAACTGACCAGGGAAACTAACCAGGGAAACTGACAGAGGAAACGAACCAGGAAAACTAACCGGGGAAACTGACTGAGGAAACGAACCAGGGAAACGAACCAGGGAAACTAACCGGGAAACTAACCAGGGAAACAAACCGGGGAAACTAACCGGGAAACTAACCAGGGAAACGAACCAGGGAAACGGACCAGGGAAACTAACCAGGGAAATGAACCAGGGAAACTGACCGAGGAAACGAACCAGGGAAACTGACCAAGGAAACGAACCAGGGAAACTAACCGGGAAACTGACCGAGGAAACGAACCAGGGAAACTAACCGGGAAACTGACCGAGGAAACGAACCAGGAAACTAACCAGGGAAACGGACCAGGAAACTAACCAGGAAATGAACCAGGGAAACTGACCGAGGAAACGAACCAGGGAAACTGACCGAGGAAACGAACCAGGGAAACTAACCGGGAAACTGACCGAGGAAACGAACCAGGAAACTAACCTGGGAAACTGACCGAGGAAACGAACCAGGAAACTAACCGGGAAACTGACCGAGGAAACGAACCAGGAAACTAACCAGGAAACTAACCGGGGAAACTGACCGAGGAAACGAACCAGGAAACTAACCGGGGAAACTGACCGAGGAAATGAACCAGGGAAACTAACCAGGGAAACGAACCAGGGAAACTAACCCAGCGAAACTGACCGAGGAAACGAACCAGGGAAACTAACCGGGAAACTGACCGAGGAAACGAACCAGGGAAACTAACCAGGGAAACGGACCAGGGAAACTAACCAGGGAAATGAACTAGGGAAACTGACCGAGGAAACGAACCAGGGAAACTGACCGAGGAAACGAACCAGGGAAACTAACCGGGGAAACTGACCGAGGAAACGAACCAGGGAAACTAACCGGGGAAACTGACCGAGGAAACGAACCAGGGAAACTAACCGGGGAAACTGACCGAGGAAACGAACCAGGGAAACTAACCAGGGAAACTAACCGGGGAAACTGACTGAGGAAACGAACCAGGGAAACTAACCGGGGAAACTGACCGAGGAAATGAACCAGGGAAACTAACCAGGGAAACGAACCAGGGAAACTAACCCAGCGAAACTGACCGAGGAAACTAACCAGGGAAACTAACCAGGGAAACTAACCGGAGAAACG
This sequence comes from Oncorhynchus tshawytscha, assembly GCF_018296145.1. Classification (NCBI taxonomy): domain Eukaryota; kingdom Metazoa; phylum Chordata; class Actinopteri; order Salmoniformes; family Salmonidae; genus Oncorhynchus; species Oncorhynchus tshawytscha. Next base: position 66,869,782 of record NC_056432.1, read on the forward strand.
AACCAGGGAAACAAACCGGGGAAACTAACCGGGGAAACGAACCAGGGAAACTAACCGGGGAAACGAACCAGGGAAACGAACCAGGGAAACTGACCGGGGAAACTGACCGAGGAAACGAACCAGGGAAACTAACCAGGGAAACTGACCGAGGAAACGAACCAGGGAAACTGACCGAGGAAACTAACCAGGGAAACTGACCAGGGAAACTGGCCAGGGAAACTAACCAGGGAAACTGACCGAGGAAACGAACCAGGGAAACTAACCGGGGAAACTGACCGAGGAAACGAACCAGGGAAATTAACCAGGGAAACTGACCGAGGAAACGAACCAGGGAAACGAACCAGGGAAACTAACCAGGGAAAACTTAGAGCCCTAGTGATCTGTACAGTAAGTGTGAAGTTGGATGTGTGATGTGTTCAGGGACATAAACCCATCTCTATGTTGATGTTCACAGCCCTGCCCCACAAGACTTGTTAAGTTTGAAGAAAACAGAGCAAATGGAGCCATAGTAGGCAGGGAGAGAGGGGGGGATAGAGAGGAGAGGAGAGAGAGAGAGGGGAGGAGAGAGAGAGGAGAGAGAGGAGGAGGGGGTAAGAGAGAGAGGAGAGGAGAGAGAGGGGGGTAGAGAGAGAGAGGTAAGAGGGAGAGAGAGAGGAGGGGGTAAGATGGAGAGAGAGAGAGGAGGGGGTAAGAGGGAGAGAGAGTAAGGAGGGGGGTAAGAGGGAGAGAGAGAGGAGGGGGTAAGAGGGGGAGAGTGAGGAGGGGGTAAGAGGGAGAGAGAGACGAGAGTGAGAGAGAGAGAGAGAGAGCGAGAGGAGGGGGGGTAAGAGGGAGAGAGATAGGAGGGGTAAGAGGGAGAGAGAGAGAGAGAGAGAGAGAGAGAGAGAGGTGGGGAAAAAAGAGGTTCAGAGAAGACATTTGGAGGCAGTGATGCTGTGTCTGATGACTGAGCCCAAGAGACCAGGGCTCTCGCCTGCTCCTCTCTCCCGCCCTCAGGCACACATTTCTGTCTATAATGTTCTCCAATCCACTGACTGCTTAAGCATCTGAGACCTAAGATACATACTGGTGTGACATACAGTGCCTTCAGAAAGTAGTGTTACATTCTGAATATAAAATGGATAAAATGTAGATTTTCTTTTGTCCCTGGCCTGCACACAATACCTCATAAAGTCAAAGTGGAATTATGTTTTTCGCAATTTTTACAAATAATTTAAACATTTTAAGCTGAAATGTCTTGAGTTAATAAGTATTCAACCCCTTCGTTATGGCAAGCCTAAATAAGTTTGGGAGTAAAAATGTGCTTAACAAGTCACATAATAAGTTGCATGGACTCACTCTGTATGCAATAATAGTGTTTAATATGATTTTTGAATGACTACCTCATCTCTGTAACCCACACATCTCTGTAAGGTCCCTCAGTCGAGCAGTGAATTTCAAACACAGATTCAACCACAAAGACCAGGGAGGTTATCCAATGCCTCGCAAAGAAGGGAACCTATTGGTAGATGGGTAAAAAAATAAAAAGTCACTCCAAAGATACAGCCGTTCCTCCTACAGTTGCCGGAGAGGAAGGGAACCGCTGAGGGATTTCATCATGAAATAGTTAGAGTTTAATGTCTGTGACAGGAGAAAACTAAGGATGGATCAACAACATTGTATTTACTCAACAACACTAACATAATTGCCAGAGTGAAAAGATGGAAGGCTGTACAGAATAAAAATATTCCAAAACATACATCCAGTTTTTGTGTTATGCTTGGGGCAAATCTAATACAACACATTACTGAGTACCACTCTCCATATTTTCAAGCATCGTGGTGGCTATAATCTTGTAATCGTTAAGGACTAGGAAGTTTTTCAGGATGAAAATGAAACGGAATGGCGGTAAGCAAAGGCTAACTCCTAGAGGGAAACCTGGTTCAGTCTGCTTTCCACTAGCCACTGGGAGATGTATTCAGAACAATAACCCAAAACACAAGGCTAAATCTACACTGGAGTTGCTTACCAAGAAGTGTGAGTTTCCGAGTTCCAATTTCGACTTAAATCTACTTGAAAATCTATGTCAAGACCTGAAAATGGTTGTCTAGCAATGATTGACAACCAATTTGACAGAGCTTGACAAATTATGGAAATAATAATGTGCAAATATTGTAGAAACCAAGTCTGCAAAGCTCTTAGAGACTTACCCAGAAAGACTCACAGCTGTAGTCACTGCTAAAGGTGATTCTAACATGTATTGACTCAGGGGTGTGAATACTTATTTAAATTAGATATTTATGTATTTCATTTTTAAATAAATGTGCAAACATTCCTAAAAACATGTTTTCACTTTGTCTTTATGGGCTGTAGATGGGTGAGGAAAACATATATTTAATCCATCTTGAATTCAGGCTTTAACATAACAAAATGTGGAATAAGTCTAGGGGTATGAATACTTTCTGAAGGCACTGTATGGACAAGGGTGACATTTATTTATTCTTATTTAACCTTTATTTAACTAGGCAAGGCAAAAGGCCTCCTGTGGGGATGGGGGCCTGGGATTGAAAAAAAATTGAATTAAAAACAATATAAATATAGGACAAAACACACATCACAACAAGAGAGACACAACACTACATAAAGAGAGACCTAATAGGCTAGCATTCTCAGGATAACATTCTTCAAGTGTCATCCACAGGAGGTTGGTGGCACTTTAATTGGGGAGAACGGGCTCGTGGTAATGGCTGGAGAAGAACAAGTTAAATGGTATCAAATACATCAAACACATGGTTTTATATATGTTTGATGCCCTTCCATTTGCTCCATTACAGCCGTTATTATGAGTTGTCCTCCACTGAGGTCATCACAGGAACCTTAGAAGGACAGGATCTACATCCAAATGACATTTCACACATTAAAAAGAAAGAAGTTGAAGTTGTTTGCCACTCTTATACTGTATCTTTGGTTTTTATTTGAATCAGGTAAACAACATCTACTAGCCATTCACATTGAACCCTAGTGAACGGAGTGGATTGTGAATGAACATATTTTACCAGGAGAGGGCAGCAGAGAGTCAACATCAGCATGCTAACCCTGGAGAATACTGTGACACACGTGCAGTAACACACACATAATGACATAAGTTTCATACTGACACAGACTTGTACTCACACAGACCTAAAGCAACAGAGAGTCTCAGACCAATGAGTCGCTCTTTCCCTTTTAATAGATTACATCCTTTACCTGAACAGATGGTATCAGGTTAACCATCTGATCTGCAGCCAAGTCAGTATTCACCATCCATGTCTGAGGAAGTCGGGAGATGATGTTGAAACCGGTCACTAGAGGCAACAGTGAGCACTGTTACCTTCAAGTAGGTTTCTGGTTTGCTAGGGCGTTGTGGACGGGGATGGGGGATTGGAGTTAGCATCTGCCTCTGATTCCAAAGGTTGCAAGTTTCAATGCAAAGTTGAATGTTTGAATGCAAGTTTGAATGCAAAGTTGACGTTTGGAATAACTTCAAAATGTTAGATTTGTGAAACAAGAATGACCGTCTAAATCTGATGCGAGACTGTGAGAGCTGGTAGCTGTTTCATTACTGTTTCATGAGAACTGTTCTGAGTGCTCTGGACCTCAAGGCAACATGGCTCTCACAGATCACTGCCTTCCAGCATAGGAGTGATACCAATAACACATGCAAACACACAAACACACACAATGAAATGCATGCATACACAAGCGCACACACACGTGCGCACCATCACACATTCTCCCACGCTAAGTCACACCAAGTACTTTCCATGTTCTTCTCATATTGTTAGTGATCAGCGCATGATGAATCATTTCATGAGCATCAGTGTCCGTGGTGACAGCAGTCACAGACATGCCCCAGACATCAGATGGAGGAGGGAATAAAGATATGAGTGTCCGTGGTGACAGCAGTCACGTTTTGCTGAGTCACTCACACCTCATGCCCCAGACATCAGATGGAGGAGGGAATAAAGATATGAGTGTCCGTGGTGACAGCAGTCACGTTTTGCTGAGTCACTCACACCTCATGCCCCAGACATCAGATGGGGGGAACTGGGGATTATGTCATCAACAAGATCTAGACTAAAGCAGACGTCTCAGACTCACACACACACTCACACACACGTGCACACACACACAAACACCACAGGAGACGTATAGCGTCAGACCAGATGGTGTGCTCTGTTACAGTATGCAGAATACAGCAGGCAACGCCAACACAGCAAGCAGAGAACTGCAGAGAACTGGAAAACACCAGAGCCCAATGCCTAGTCTGCAACATCAGCACAGAGAGGGAGAGCAAGGTTATCTGTGTGATCTGTCATACTCACACACTCAGACAAACATGGTCACACTCTCACCTTCACACCAACACACACCTATGCCTTGATCTTAGTGACATTTTATCACAGCACAGCAACTGAGGAGTCAGAGAAACACACCGAAACACATGATGATGAACTGTTGTTGTTGTTGTAAATCAATCAAATCAAAGGGGGTAATGTAAATAGTCCGGGTGGCCATTTGAAGCTCATCTAGAAGCGGCGCTCCTAGTGGCCGGGGACTTTAATGCAGGCAAACTTAAATCAGTTTTACCTCATTTCTACCAGGATGTCACATGTGCAACCAGTGGGGAAAAAAACCTAGCCCACCTTTACTCCACACACAGAGACACATACAAAGCTCTCACCCGCCCTCCATTTGGAAAATCTGACCATAATTATATCCTCCTGATTCCTGCGTACAAGCAAAAACTAAAGCAGGAAGTACCAGTGACTCGCTCAATACGGAAGTGGTCAGTACGTGTACAAGTGCACTCAACTACGCACGTATGTGCAGGCGTGCATGTGTCTGGAAGCACCAAGAGGATGTGAGAATAGTCTGGATCAATTCATTATTTATGAGTGTGACTCCAGCACTGTTCCTCCAGTGCAGTGTGCCAGGCCCAGTTATTTATGTCTGCTGATGTCTGGATACACAGCTGCACTGGTGAGTTCTAACAAAACACTGAGGGATAGAAAGAGAGAGCGAGAGAGAGAGAGAGAGAGAGAGAGAGAGAGAGAGAGAGAGAGAAATGGAAAGACAAAGAGAGAGTGTGAGAGAGAGAGAGAGAGAGAGAGATCTATAACAAAGAACAAACAGCAAATATATATATATACATGATCAATTACAAATCTTAGAATCAGCTATTAAAGACTACCAGAACCCACTGGATTCTCCAATGACATTGAATGAACTACAGGACAAAATACAAACCTTCCAACCCAAAAAGGCCTGTGGTGTTGATGGTATCCTACATGAAATTATATAATATACAGACCACAAATTCTAATTGGCTATACTTAAACTCTTTAACATCATCCTCAGCCCTGGCATCTTCCCCAATATTTCACTCACCGTGGCACCTAGTACCGAAGCTATTCCCTGAGGCCCACCTCCCGGCCTACTCTGTTGTTCACCCGAACCCCACTCATACATTGCTAGAGCCCAAAACTCCACCGGATCCTTGCTGTAAATCCCACCGATTGGATATAGTGGCTAACGCCACTGCCACGAAGCTAGCACCAGTTAGCCATGAGCCAAGCACATCTCCCGGCTAGCAAACTAAATTCCACAATACCTCTATCGCCATCTGGCTTGGATTCTCTGTCGACACGGCGCCCCGCCGCACCACCACGACTGGTCTGCCGACGAATACTCCATCCGCTGTGCCTTCATCCGACTTCCGTCAGAGCAGACGCTCCTACTAGCCCCGGGCTACTAACTTTAAACGCTGTGTCGCTAGCGTAGTGGGGCTCCCCTGTTCCATCTACTGCTGCCCCCTGGACACTATGATCATTTGGCTACATAGCTGATGCCTGCTGGACTGTCCATTAATCACGGTACTCCATTCTGTTAATTTATTCTTTATCTGTCGGCCCCAGCCGCGAACTCAGGCTCTGTGTGTAGTTAATCCGACCCTCTCTGCCTAGTCATCGCCATTTTACCTGCTGTTGTTGTGTTAGCTGATTAGCTGTTGTTGTCTCACCTGTTGTTTTAGTTAGCTCTCCCAATCAACACTTGTGATTATATTATGCCTCGCTGTATGTCTCTCTCAAATGTCAATATGCCTTGTATACTGTTGTTCAGGTTAGTTATCATTGTTTTAGTTTACAATGGACCCCCTAGTTCCACTCTTCATACCTCTGATACCTCCTTTGTCCCACCTCCCACACATGTGGTGACCTCACCCATTACAACCAGCATGTCCAGAGATACAACCTCTCTTATCATCACCCAGTGCCTGGGCTTACCTCCGCTGTACCCGCACCCCACCATACCCCTGCCTGCACATTATGCCCTGAATCTATTCTACCACACCCAGAAATCTGCTCTTTTTATTCTTTGTCCCCAACGCACCCTCATTCTACAACCTCCTCTGTTCCGCGGGTGATGTGGAAGTAAACCCAGGCCCTGCATGTCCCCAGGCACCCTCATTTGTTGACTTCTGTGAGCAAAAAAGCCTTGGTTTCATGCATGTCAACATCAGAAGCCTCCTCCCTAAGTTTGTTTTACTCACTGCTTTAGCAGACTCTGCCAACCCTGATGTCCTTGCTGTGTCTGAATCCTGGTTTAGGAAGGCCACCAAAAATTCTGAGATTTGCATACCCAACTATAACATTTTCCATCAAGATAGAACTGCCAAAGGGGGAGGAGTTGCAGTCTACTGCAGAGATAGCCTGCAAAGTAATGTCATACTTTCCAGGTCCATACCCAAACAGTTCGAACTTCTAATTTTTTAAATTAATCCCTCCAGAAATAAGTCTCTCACTGTTGCCGCCTGCTACCTACCCCCTCAGCTCCCAGCTGTGCCCTGGACACCATTTGTGAATTGATCGCCCCTCATCTAGCTTCAGAGTTTGTTCTGTTAGGTGACCTAAACTGGGATATGCTTAACACCCCGGCAGTCCTACAATCTAAGCTAGATGCCCTCAGTCTCACACAAATCATCAAGGAACCCACCAGGTACAACCCATAATCTGTAAGCAAGGGAACCCTCATAGACGTTATCCTGACCAACTGGCCCTCCAAATACACCTCCACTGTCTTCAATCAGGATCTCAGCGATCACTGCCTCATTGCCTGTATCCGCTATGGGTCCGCGGTCAAACGACCACCCCTAATCACTGTCAAATGTTCCCTAAAACACTTCTGCGAGCAGGCCTTTCTAATCGACCTGGCCCGGGTATCCTGGAAGGATATTGACCTCATCCCGTCAGTTGAGGATGCCTGGTCATTCTTTAAAAGTAACTTCCTCATCATCTTAGATAAGCATGCTCCGTTCAAAAAATGCAGAACTAAGAACAGATATAGCCCCTGGTTCACTCCAGACCTGACTGCCCTCGACCAGCACAAAAACATTCTGTGGCGGACTCCAATAGCATCGAATAGTCCCTGCGATATGCAACTGTTCAGGGAAGTCAGGAACCAATACACGCAGTCAGTCAGGAAAGCAAAGGCCAGCATTTTCAAGCAGAAATTTGCATCCTGTAGCTCTAACTCCCAAAAGTTCTGGGACACTGTAAAGTCCATGGAGAACAAGAGCACCTCCTCCTAGCTTCCCACTGCACTGAGGCTAGGTAACACGGTCACCACCGATAAATCCATGATAATCGAAAACTTCAACAAGCATTTCTCAACGGCTGGCCATGACTTCCTCCTGGCTACTCCAACCTCGGCCAACAGCTCCACCCCCCCACCCCCCCACCCCGCAGCTACTTGCCCAAGCATCCCCAGCTTCTCCTTTACCCAAATCCAGATAGCAGATGTTCTGAAAGAGCTGCAAAACCTGGACCCGTACAAATCAGCTGGGCTTGACAATCTGGACCCTCTATTTTTGAAACTATCCGCCGCCATTGTCGCAACCCCTATTACCAGCCTGTTCAACCTCTCTTTCATATCGTCTGAGATCTCCAAGGACTGGAAAGCTGCCGCGGTCATCCCCCTCTTTCGACTCTGTCAATCATCATATTCTTATCGGCAGACTCGGTAGCCTCGGTTTTTCTAATGACTGCCTTGCCTGGTTCTCCAACTACTTTGCAGACAGAGTTCAGTGTGTCAAATCAGAGGGCATGTTGTCCGGTCATCTGGCAGTCTCTATGGGGGTGCCACAGAGTTCAATTCTCGGGCCGACTCTTTTCTCTGTATATATCAATGATGTTGCTCTTGCTGCGGGCGATTCCCTGATCCACCTCTACACAGACGACACCATTCTGTATACTTCTGGCCCTTCCTTGGACACTGTGCTATCTAACCTCCAAACGAGCTTCAATGTCATACAACACTCCTTCCGTGGCCTCCAACTGCTCTTTAACGCTAGTAAAACCAAATGCATGCTTTTCAACCGTTCGCTGCCTGCACCCGCACGCCCGACTAGCATCACCACCCTGGATGGTTCCGACCTAGAATATGTGGACATCTATAAGTACCTAGGTGTCTGGCTAGACTGTAAACTCTCCTTCCAGACTCATATCAAACACCTCCAATCCAAAATCAAATCTAGAATCTGCTGTCTATTTTGCAACAAAGCCTCCTTCACTCACGCCGCCAAACTTATCCTAGTAAAACTGACTATCCTACCAATCCTCTACTTCGGCGATGTCATCTACAAAATGACTTCCAATACTCTACTCAGCAAACTGGATGCAGTTTATCACAGTGCCATCCGCTTTGTTACTAAAGCACCTTATACCACCCGCCACTGCGACCTGTATGCTCTAGTCGGCTGGCCCTCGCTACATATTCGTCGCCAGACCCACTGGCTCCAGGTCATCTACAAGTCCATGCTAGGTAAAGCTCCGCCTTATCTCAGTTCACTGGTCACGATGGCAACACCCACCCATAGCACGCGCTCCAGCAGGTGTATCTCACTGATCATCCCTAAAGCCAACACCTCATTCGGCCGCCTTTCCTTTCAGTTCTCTGCTGCCTGTGACTGGAACGAATTGCAAAAATCGTTGAAGTTGGAGACTTTTATCTCCCTCACCAACTTTAAACATCTGCTATCTGAGCAGCTAACCGATCGCTGCAGCTGTACATAGTCCATCGGTAAATAGCCCACCCAATTGACCTACCTCATCCCCATACTGTTTTTATTTATTTACTTTTCTGCTCTTTTACACACCAGTATCTCTACCTGCACATGACCATCTGATCATTTTTCACTCCAGTGTTAATCTGCTAAATTGTAATTATTCGCCTACCTCCTCATGCCTTTTGCACACAATGCACTGTATATAGACTCTTTTTTTTATTTAAAAAAAAATTCTACTGTGTTATTGACTTGTTTATTGTTTACTCCATGTGTAACTATGTGTTACTGTCTGTTCACACTGCTATGCTTTATCTTGGCCAGGTCGCAGTTGTAAATGAGAACTTGTTCTCAACTAGCCTACCTGGTTAAATAAAGGTGAAAATAAAATAAACATTTGGAACCAAGGACTGATCCAATCTACAAAAGTGGACACAAATTTGACCCCAAGAACTTCCGTGGAATATGCGTCAACAGCAACCTTGGGAAAATACTCTGCATTATCATTAACAGCAGACTTGTACATTTCCTCAGTGAAAACAACGTACTGAGTAAATGCCAAATTGTGTTTTTACCAAATTACCGTAGGACAGACCACATATTCACCCTGCACACCCTAATTGACAAACAAACCAAAACAAAGGCAAAGTCTTCTAATGCTTTGTTGATTTCAAAAAAGCCTTCGGCTCAATTTGGCATGAGGGTCTGCTATACAAATTAATGGAAAGTGGTGTTGGGGGGAAAACATACGACATTATAAAATCCATGCACACAAACAATAAGTGTGTGGTTAAAATTGACAAAAGATACACATTTATTTCCGCAGGGCCGTGGGGTGAGACAGGGTTGCAGCTTAAGCCCCACCCTCTTCAACCTATATTTCAACAAATTGGTGAGGGCACTAGAACAGTCTGCAGCACCCGGCCTCACCCTACTAGAATCTAAAGTCAAATGTCTACTATTTGCTGATGATCTGGTGCTTCTGTCCCCGACCAAGGAGGGCCTACAGCAGCACCTAGAACTTCTGCACAGATTCTGTCAGACCTGGGCCCTGACAGTAAATCTCAGTAAGACAAAAATAATGGTTTTCCAGAAAAGGTCCAGTTGACAGGACCACAAATACAAATTCCATCTAGACACCGTTGCCCTAGAGTACACAAAACACTATGCAGACTGTACCTCGGCCTAAACATCAGCGCCACAGGTAACTTCACAAAGATGTGAACGATCTGAGACAAGGCAAGAAGGGCCTTCTATTCCATCAAAAGGAACACAAAATTTGACATACCAATTAGAATCTTGCTAAAAATACTTGAATCAGTCATAGAACCCATTGTCCTTTATGGTTGTGAGGTCTGGGTTCCACTCAACAACCAATAATTCACAAAATGGGACAAACACCAAATTGAGACAGCATGCAGAATTCTGCAAAGATATTCTCCATGTACAACGTAAAACATCAAATAATGTATGCAGAGCAGAATTAGGCCAATTCCCAATAATGATCAAAATCCAGAAAAGAGACGTTAAATTCTAAAATCACCTAAAATATCCCCAGGACAGCAACAGGATTAGACCCAACCAAATCATGAGAAAACAAAAAGATAATTACTTGACACATCGGAAAGAATCATTAAAAACACTGAGCAAACTAGAATGCTATTTGGCCCTAAACAGAGAGTACACAGTGGCAGAATACATGACCACTGTGACTGACCCAAAATTAAAGAAAGCTTTGACTATGTACAGACTCAGTGAGCAAAGTCTTACTATTGAGAAAGGTCGCCGTAGTCAGACCTGGCTCTCAAGAGAAGAGAGGCTATGTGCACACTGCCCACAAAATTAGGTGTAAACTGAGCTGCACTTCCTAACCTCCTTCCAAATGTATGACCATACTGGAAACACATATTTCCCTCAGATTACACAGAGCCACAAAGAATTTGAAAACAAACCCAATATTGATCAACTCCCATATCTATTGGGTGAAATTCCAGTGTGCCATCACAGCAGCAAGATTTGTGACATGTTGCCACAAGAAAAGGGCAACCAGTGAAGAACAAACACCATTATAAATAAAAACCCATATTAAAGTTTATTTATTTTCCCTTTAGTACTTTAACTATTTGCACATCGTTACAACACTGTATATAGACATTATCAGGACTCAGGATAGACCAAGATGCAGACATTTCGAATCACAGATGTTTATTTACAAAACAGGGGGCAGGAAAACGACAGGTCAAGGGCAGGTAGAGAGAGAGAGAGAGAGAGGGAGGGAGAGAGGGAGGGAGAGAGAGAGAGAAAAAAAAGCAGGATAGAGAAAAACAAATAAAAGTAATAAGATGCTCAAGGGGAAGAACTTACTGAAAATAGCTGACCACTCCCTTCCAGACTGTGTCATGACTCGTGCCATTATTTACTGACGAGGGAGAGGGAGAGTGAGGGGGAGATAGTCAGCGCAATATATCCTGGTGCAATGTTTACAGCCAGGCTGCTGGGGTCAGAGGTGAAGATAGCATAATACTGTTTATTACTGGAGGCTAAACAGGTTCCAGACTGTCGCAGTGAGCTGTGTGTGTGTGTGTGTGTGTGTGTGTGTGTGTGTGTGTGTGTCTATGTGTGTGTGTGTGTGTGTGTGTGTGTGTGTGTCTATGGGTGTGTGTGTGTGTGTGCCTCCATGTGTGTGTCCATACGTGCGTGTGTGTTGGTCGAGACAGGAGGAATACCAAGTAGTGGTAAAGTCATGGTACCACAATGTCTACTGCTCTAATCTAGTTCTCCACGACAACAGTCTACACACAGTGCCAAGCGAACTTTGACCCCAGTAGAAGACAGAATGATTCATAGCCATACCACAGACCTAATATGATTGGACCTGTTACGTGTCCTGACTTGGCAATTGTTTGCATTATATTAGTAGAATTGCATCTCGTTGTTATTCCTTGAATGAGAGATTATTACTGACACACACAAATCACACAAGGCATTTCCTCTGGTATGAAACCATTTCCCTTCCTCTGGTATGAAACCATTTCCCTTCCTCTGGTATGAAACCATTTCCCTTCCTCTGGTATGAAAACATTTCCCTTCCTCTGGTATGAAACCATTTCCCTTCCTCTGGTATGAAACCATTTCATTTCCATCTCATAACACTGACCCTGAATTTCACTCTAATGGACATCCTGTCCTTTTTACCTCTGAATGTGGTGTTGACAACACCAGAGTTGTGAGTTTGATTCCCACATGGGCCACTATTTCTTCAGATTGAAAACATCTAAATGGCCACAAGTTGAGAAACCTTTGATGATTGCAGTGATAAGCCTGCTTCCTCATGTCTTGTTGTTCTCATTACAGGGGAGTTTTCACTGGCTTCAGAACTGGGATTTTCCATAAATAGAGTACTGGAATTGAATCCTGATGAGGGGAGGATGACTGGAATCACTAAAGGCTTAGAATACAATGAGAACAGGAGGCATGTGTTCTCCCCTCCTCACTGAATAAGTGTGTGTGTGTGTGTGTGTGTGTGTGTGTGTGTGTGTGTGTGTGTGTGTGTGTGTGTGTGTGTGTGTGTGTGTGTGTGTGTGTGTGTGTGTGTGTGTGTGTGTGTGTGTGTGTGGAAGTGTTTGGGACAATAATGGAGCGCCACACAGAGGGCAGGCAGACCCTCCCACTCCCCACATAAATCAAATCAAACTTTATTTGTCACATGCGCCGAATACAAGTGTAGACTTTACCGTGAAATGCTTACTTACAAGCCCTTAACCAACAGTGCAGTTCAAGAAGAGTTAAGAAAATGTTTACCAAGTACACTAAAATAAAAAGTAATAATAAAGAGTAACACAATAAGAACAACAATAATGAGGTTATATACAGGGGGCACCGGTACCGAGTCAGTGTGCAGGGGTACAGGTAAGTTGAGGTCATTTGTACATGTAGGTGGGGGTGATGTGACTATGCATACATAGTACAGCTCTGACTCACTCCTCGTGATACACTTGCCACTTGCCTTTACAGTAGAATTATGAATATTCAATTACTTTCAGCACCATTCTACGTATTGTTTAGCTGACATGTATAAATAAACAGCTTGCTCACATCCGGCAGCAATGAACCTCAGGAGAGTTAGTCACCTCTACACCTTGAATAACTGTGGTAAACTGCTGTCGGCAGAGGTTTACTGTAAACACTTCGGGGTATTCTAAAAAAGTTACCAAGGAAGGAGAATAATTAAATGCGATGTCAGAGGCTGAGCAGCAGCACAACTGATCACAATTACCAAGAGAGAAGCGCGATGCAGAGAAGGAGGGATGACGAGACCAGACGGAGAGAGGGTGTGAGAATGATTCAGTTTGACTGCCGTCACTGCTTATATCCATCTGTGTGTGTGTGTGTGTGTTTGTGTGTGTGTGTGTGTGTGTGTGTGTGTGGCGAGATTTCGAGACAGAGAGGGGGCCTCATTAGGAATGGTAAGAGAACAGCTGAGGTATATTGCGGGTGAAGTGAAATGCTTGCGCTTCTAGTTCCGACAGTGCAGCAATACCTAACAAGTAATATCTAACCATTTCACAACATATATCCAATACACACAAATCTAAATAAAGCAATGTAATTAAGAATATATAAATATATGGATGAGCAATATCAGAGCGGCAAAGAGTAAGATACAGTAGATAGTATAGAATACAGTATACACATAAGAGATGAGTAATGCAAGATATGTAAACATTATTAAAGTGACATTATTAAAGTGACTAGTGATCCATTTATTAAAGTGGCTAATGATTTCAAGTCTGGGTATATAGGCAGCAGCCTGTCTGTAACGATATGCGCTGAGAGAAGGGAGTGAGTGTTTAAATAAAATAAATGGAACATAATACAAAGTAAGGAACACTAACAGCACACAGACATGACACAAAAACAGAAACAATGATGCCTGGGGAAGGAACCAAAGGGAGGGACATACAGTGCCTTGCGAAAGTATTCGGCCCCCTTGAACTTTGCGACCTTTTGCCACATTTCAGGCTTCAAACATAAAGATATAAAACGGTATTTTTTTGTGAAGAATCAACAACAAGTGGGACACAATCATGAAGTGGAACGACATTTATTGGATATTTCAAACTTTTTTAACAAATCAAAAACTGAGAAATTGGGCGTGCAAAATTATTCAGCCCCCTTAAGTTAATACTTTGTAGCGCCACCTTTTGCTGCGATTACAGCTGTAAGTCGCTTGGGGTATGTCTCTATCAGTTTTGCACATCGAGAGACTGACATTTTTTCCCATTCCTCCTTGCAAAACAGCTCGAGCTCAGTGAGGTTGGACGAAGAGCATTTGTGAACAGCAGTTTTCAGTTCTTTCCACAGATTCTCGATTGGATTCAGGTCTGGACTTTGACTTGGCCATTCTAACACCTGGATATGTTTATTTTTGAACTATTCCATTGTAGATTTTGCTTTATGTTTTGGATCATTGTCTTGTTGGAAGACAAATCTCCGTCCCAGTCTCAGGTCTTTTGCAGACTCCAGCAGGTTTTCTTCCAGAATGGTCCTGTATTTGGCTCCATCCATCTTCCCATCAATTTTAACCATCTTCCCTGTCCCTGCTGAAGAAAAGCAGGCCCAAACCATGATGCTGCCACCACCATGTTTGACAGTGGGAATGGTGTGTTCAGGGTGATGAGCTGTGTTGCTTTTACGCCAAACATAATGTTTTGCATTGTTGCCAAAAAGTTCAATTTTGGTTTCATCTGACCAGAGCACCTTCTTCCACATGTTTGGTGTGTCTCCCAGGTGGCTTGTGGCAAACTTTAAACGACACTTTTTATGGATATCTTTAAGAAATGGCTTTCTTCTTGCCACTCTTCCATAAAGGCCAGATTTGTGCAATATACAGGTCTTGGTAGATTTGCAGTGGTCTGATACTCCTTCCATTTCAATATTATCGCTTGCACAGTGCTCCTTGGGATGTTTAAAGCTTGGGAAATCTTTTTGTATCCAAATCCGGCTTTAAACTTCTTCACAACAGTATCTCGGACCTGCCTGGTGTGTTCCTTGTTCTTTATGATGCTCTCTGCGCTTTTAACGGACCTCTGAGACTATCACAGTGCAGGTGCATTTATACGGAGACTTGATTACACACAGGTGGATTGTATTTATCATCATTAGTCATTTAGGTCAACATTGGATCATTCATTGGATCATTCAGAGATCCTCACTGAAATTCTGGAGAGAGTTTGCTGCACTGAAAGTAAAGGGGCTGAATAATTTTGCACGCCCAATTTTTCAGTTTTTGATTTGTTAAGAAAGTTTGAAATATCCAATAAATGTCGTTCCACTTCATGATTGTTTCCCACTTGTTGTTGATTCTTCACAAAAAAAATACAGTTTTATATCTTTATGTTTGAAGCCTGAAATGTGGTAAAAGGTCGCAAAGTTCAAGGTGGCCGAATACTTTCGCAAGGCACTGTATATATGTATATATGTGTATATGTATATATGTGTATTTGTATATATGTCTACATGTCTATATGACTGCAAATCTACCAAGACCTGGCCGTCCCTCTAAACTTTCAGCTCATACAAGGAGAAGACTGATCAGAGATGCAGCCAAGAGGCCCATGATCACTCTGGATGAACTGCAGAGATCTACAGCTGAGGTGGGAGAGTCTGTCCATAGGACAACAATCAGTCGTATATTGCACAAATCTGGCCTTTATGGAAGAGTGGCAAGAAGAAAGCCATTTCTTAAAAGATATCCATAAAAAGTGTTGTTTAAAGTTTGCCACAAGCAACCTGGGAGACACACCAAACATGTGGAAGAAGGTGCTCTGGTCAGATGAAACCAAAATTGAAATTTTGGCAACAATGCAAAACGTTATGTTTGGCGTAAAAGCAACACAGGCCATCACCCTGAACACACCATCCCCACTGTCAAACATGGTGGTGGCAGCATCATGGTTTGGGCCTGCTTTTCTTCAGCAGGGACAGGGAAGATGGTTAAAATTGACGGGAAGATGGATGGAGCCAAATACAGGACCATTCTGGAAGAAAACCTGATGGAGTCTGCAAAAGACCTGAGACTGGGACGGAGATTTGTCTTCCAACAAGACAATGATCCAAACATAAAGCAAAATCTACAATGGAATGGTTCAAAAATAAACATATCCAGGTGTTAGAATGGCCAAGTCAAATTCCAGACCTGAATCCAATCAAGAATCTGTGGAAAGAACTGAAAACTGCTGTTCACAAATGCTCTCCATCCAACCTCACTGAGCTCGAGCTGTTTTGCAAGGAGGAATGGGAAAAAATGTCAGTCTCTCGATGTGCAAAACTGATAGAGACATACCCCAAGCGACTTACAGCTGTAATCGCAGCAAAAGGTATTAACTTAAGGGGGCTGAATAATTTTGCACGCCAAATTTTTCAGTTTTTGACTTGTTAAAAAAGTTTGAAATATCCAATAAATGTCGTTCCACTTCATGATTGTGTCCCACTTGTTGTTGATTCATCACAAAAAAATACAGTTTTATATCTTTATGTTTGAAGCCTGAAATGTGGCAAAAGGATGCAAAGTTCAAGGGGGCCGAATACTTTCGCAAGGCACTGTAGGGAAGATAATCAGGGAAGTGTTGGAGTCCAGGTGAGTGCAGGTGCGCGAAATGATGGTGACAAGTGTGCGCCATAATGAGCAGCCTGGTGACCTAGAGGCCGGAGAGGGAGCACACGTGACACTCTCTGTGCTTGTGATGGCTATTTAACAGCCTGATGGCCTTGAGATAGAAGCTGTTTTTTAGTCTCTCTGTCCCAGATGCACCTGTACTGACTTCGCCTTCTGAATGATAGCGGGGTGAACAGGCAGTGGCTCGGGTGGTTGTTGTCCTTGATAATCTTTTTGGCCTTCCTGTGACATCAGGTGTCCTGGAGGGCAGGTAGTTTGCCCCCGGTGATGCATTGTGCAGATCGCACCACGCTTTGGAGAGCCCTGCGGTTGTGGGCTGTTTCCATACCAGGCATGATACAGCACGACAGGATGCTCTCAATTGTGCAAGTTTGTGAGGGTTTTAGGTGACAAGCCAAATGTCTTGAACAGCAGACTGCCAACATACACTATATATAAAAAATGTATGTGGACACCCCTTCAAATGAGTGGATCCGGCTATTTCAGCCACACCCTTTGCTGACAGGTGTATAAAATCGTGCACACAGCCATGCACTCTCCATAGACAAGCATTGGCTGTAGAATGGCCTTACTGAAGAGCTCAGTGATTTTCAACGTGGCACCGTCATAGAATGCCACCTTTCCAACAAGTTTCTGCCCTTCTAGAGCTGACCTGGTCAACTGTAAGTGCTTTTATTGTGAAGCGGAAAAGTCTAAGAGCAACAACGGTTCAGCCATCAAGTGGTGGGCCACATAAGCTCAAAGAATGGGACTGCCGAGTGCTGAAGCGCGTAGTGCCTAAAAATTGTCTGTCCTCGGTTGCAACACTCACTAACAAGTGATATTACAGTGTATTGACACCCTGGTTAAAGATGAGCAAGAATGACTGTATAATATACATAATCTAAATATTGAGCTATATTGTATGAAAAAAAAAATGGGGGAATTATATTATTTTATACTAATACAATTTCCCAGCACTGGTGTGCGTGGCCAAAGAGCTCTATTTTCAAGTCTGACCTAAGAACCGCATCCAATCCAAGTGCCAATGCCGATTAGCTAACTCCAGGCGTTTACATTTGTTGGATGACATGAAAATAGAGCTCTTTGGCCACGCACACCAGTGGTGTGTTTGGTGTTGAAATGAGAATGCATGAGCAGAACATAACCCAATACCTACTGTAAAATATGCCTTTGATGAAATGGGGCTATTTTGCTTCAACTGGTCCTGGGGCCCTTGTTAAGGTCAACGGCATCATGAACTTTACCCAGTACCAGGACATTTTAGCCAAAAACCTGTTTGCCTCTGCCAGGATGCTGAAACTTAGCCGCAAGTGGATCTTCAAGCAAGACAACAACCCCAAGCACACATCAAAATCCACAAAGAAATGGTTAATTGTATGGAATGTCAATGGGGTGTCAATAATTTTGACCCCTACCTTTTTTGAGAAAAACATTTGTATTAGTAATTGTATTAGTATAAATTCATTTTTTTTCATATTATTATTATTATTTTTGCATACAACAGACATCAGCTCAGTATTTCAATAATTTATACAGTTTTTGTAATATCTTTATCAAGTGTGTCAATCATTTCAGACTCCACTGTATATGCATCTGTGTTCTGCATGTTTTAGCAGAACAGGCCTGCGATTAAGATTTGCATATGTCATGACGTTGGCCTCATTGGGTATAGCAAGCCCATCCCCCTCTCCCTGCCTCCCCCTTTCCTCCTTCAACTCGGTTGCTGTGGTCAGAGAGACGTCGTAAATTCCTAAGGATCTCCTCATGGACACACAGTATAGAGAGAGTAGATTTTCATGGAGAACAAAGGAAATCCTTCCACCTCACAGAACCTGAGGTACGAACAAATTTCATGTTCGGAGAAAGTATAAAAGAACGGTGAAGAATCCAGCTAGGAACTGGTCCGTTTGTCACAACTTGGGGAAGCTCATGGGAGACGGTGTGGCCACATTACCATAACGCTGTTTATATAATAGCCCCAGATATGAGGTTTACATCTAATTGTTGTATAAGATGAATGAGTGAGTATGATACTGTTTACACAATTTTACAATGTGGTTTTGGACTGTTTAATGAAGGAAAACTCAAAAAAGGGAATTGGATTTGAACTAAATCAGAGGACCGCTCCTGAGCCCAGTTAGGGTCAGACATCCTGGGACAGCCCTCTTCGGCCCTTCCGAATAAAACCTCGACTCGGGTTTTCGATCAGGAGACCGAGCTTACCTCAATTACGAGATGGCTAAAGGTTGCAGACCATGTTTTTCTCCATTAGGAGGACAAAGGTTGTAGACCATTGCTGAATCTTTTAACCATACCACGCGGTTAAACTCTTAGACTATCGATACCGACAGAATAAGAACAAGTCTTTGATATTAATTACTAGTCTGCAGCTAGGAATTCGGTATCATTGAACGCGAAGAACGACAACCGCCAAAACATACATTCTATAACGAATGTCACTCTGAACAATCCCCTCTAACCACAAGAGAGAGGGAGAGAGACGGACAATTCTTCAAAAGAAACAAACGTTTCACCAGCGATCAAGACGACCCACTGAGCGTAAATATATATATTGATTGCAATTGTTCCCGAATGAGTGAGCGTTCATGTGCAAAGGATTAGCATTTCAATTGTTAGAATTATCACTCTGTAGTGACTTCTTAGTCGACCCCCACTTCCCCTTTTGTCTAACAAGCTGCCATGCCGGTTTAGCCCACTAGGGCACATTCTCCTATCATTTCATGTAACCACATTTACCTTGTTTGTTTATGCATTTCTGTGAATTACTTAGTTAGCAATAAATAAATGATTTAAGACAATTGATGTATGTATGACTCATAGTGAAGACTGGGTTCGTGCAGATAACCAATAATTTACGACGTTTGGAATGAGACTAACGTGAGGTAAAGTAAATAATTCAATAATTCGAAGACTAATTGATCAGATTAAATATCTGAAAAGTTATTTTAGGAAATGATTACTTTGTAATCTGAATATTTTTCTTTGGTGCCCTGACTTCCTAGTTAATTAGTTACGTGATTAATCAGTTGATCTCCTAATAACTAATTACAGAGCATCTTTGATAAAAACTATCAGTCTTCAGTTAATGATATTAAAGACACGACACATAACTATCTTTCAAGATAAACACTGAGTATACCAAACATTAGGAACAAGCTGTCTAGCATCTAAATATATCACTGAGGCTGTTGTGGTGTGATAACATCCCAGTGCAGGGAGGCACAATCATCAGATGGGCACATTAACACAGTGGTTATGTCAAACAGCACATGACTTTACGGCTGATTACCACCCCATGATGAGAGACTGATAAATGAGCGCACACGCACGGTTAGGGCGATGTGTAATGTTTTATAAATGAAGCTACTGTATATCATTTCCAGAGCCTTTTAAAATGTATGACAAATAAATGTCACGTAAATTCATGTCACACACCAGAACCAGGATTGGAGACACCTAGAATAATGTATACAAAGTGACCTGCTGGGCCTGTTGTGCAGCTATAAACATGACATGACCATCAACATGACCCTACCTAAGCACCACTCCTGTGAGCCAGCACAGGTCACTCACCACTCTGGGGAGAAGCACAGCCTAACTAAGCATGGGGGGGAAGCACAAGGGAACGTGACACGAATGTGACACATACATGATACACCAACATACAGTAACGTTACAGGCCAGGCCTAGATAATGTGTCATACTGTAGGATTACTCAGGATAACTTGTTCTACGGACACCCTGAAGGTTCAATAACAACAGTCACTGTACAGTATATACCAACACAATCCAATAGTGCACATTCACACATTCAATTAGTTATGTTTAATTAAGAATGATATATGTTGACATTTTGAGGTATTGGATTGAACCAATATTGTCAATCAATGGTTCAATTGTTTTAATTAAATCCTTGGGCTCCCGAGTGGTGCAACGGTCCAAGGCACTGCCTGTCAGTGCTACAGGTGTCACTACAGACCCCAGGCTGCATCACAACCGATTCCAGGCTATATCACTACAGACCCCCGGCTGCATCACAACCGATTCCAGGCTATATCACTACAGACCCCCGGCTGCATCACAACCGATTCCAGGCTGTATCACAACTGATTCCAGGCTGTATCACAACCGATTCCAGGCTGTATCACAACCGATTCCAGACTGTATCACAACCGATTCCAGACTGTATCACAACCGATTCCAGGCTGTATCACAACCGATTCCAGTCTGAATCACAACCGATTCCAGGCTGTATCACAAACCGATTCCAGGCTGTATCACAACCGATTCCAGACTGTATCACAACCGATTCCAGGCTGTATCACAACCGATTCCAGGCTATATCACTACAGACCCCCGGCTGTATCACAACCGATTCCAGGCTGTATCACAACCGATTCCAGACTGTATCACAACCGATTCCAGGCTGTATCACAACCGATTCCAGGCTGTATCACAACCGATTCCAGGCTTTATCACAACCGGCCGTGATTGTGAGTCCCATAGTGCGGCACACAATTGGCGCAGCATCGTCAGGGTTTGGCCAGGGTAGACCATCATTGTAAATAAGAATTTGTTCTTAACTGACTTGTCGAGTTAAATAAAGTTTAAATAAAAAATACAAATGATTGATCCCATCTCCTTCTGATGTGATTAACCACATAGAACTATGACTGTAACACTGCCAGGGTTAGAGGTAGGGTTAGAATCAACCCATTCTGTCATATCCATATAGTGGAAAGACACCTTACTGTACTTCATGCTCTGGTTCTACATCAGCTCTCTAAAAAGCTTGTTGCCAAGATGTTCAAAAGAAGAACTTGAATCTGTAATGACATAGTGCCCATAAAGTCAATGGGTGATTTTGGACGGCAGGCTCCCTGCTGCTGACTCAATGTGATTTTTTTGTGATTTCTATTCGGATCCCCATTAGATGTCGAAGAAGCAGCAGCTATTCTTCCTGAGGTCCACACAAAACATAGACCATGACAAAATACCGAACACTAATGGACAAGAACAGCAACACACATTTAAACTAAGAACACTACGACTAACGAGTGTAACTCTTTGTTTTTAAGAAGAAGAAGGATAAAATAAATACATTAATAATACTCATCTTAAACATTCAAGTGCTTTGCCATGTCGACACTTTTAGGTTGTCGCACACACACACGCACTTTTCGGCTGTGTGTGTGTGTGTGTGTGTTTGTGTCTCTTCACAGTCCTCATTGTTCCTTGACGTGTTGTTTTATTGTATTTTTTTTAATAGACTGCACTTCTTGCCTGGGTTACCTGAGGTAACTCATATAGTCATTGCTCTATACAGTATTGTGTGTCTCCCAGCCTCTGTTCTGGACTCGGGGACTGTGAAGAGACACCTGATTGCTTGTCTTGTGGGGTATATATGGGTTTTTGAGCTGTGTGTTAACTGGCTGAACAGACAATTTCATTACTTTCAGCATATCAATACTTGTTACAAAGAGCAGCACTGATGCAGTCAATCTGTCCTCCACTCTGAACCGGCTCCACTGTGGAAAACACCACTGTTTAACGTCAGAGAAGCTTCCATTAAAGGTAACTCTGTCTATCCATGATATGGCAGATTCTACATTTTTTTCAATAACAAATGGTCAATAATATCAAAGGCTGCACTGAAATATAACAGTACAGCTCCCACAATCTTGTTATTATCAATTTCTTTCAGCCAATCATTAGTACTTTGTGTCAGTTCAGAACATGTTTTGTGTCCTTCCCTATAAGTGTGCTGAAAGTCAGCTGTTTAATTGTTCACAGAGAAATAGCATTGTATCTGGTCAAGCACAATCTTTTCCATAAGTTTGCTAAGAAATGGCAGCAAGCTGATTGGTTGGCTGTTAGAACCAGCAAAGGGAGCTTTACCATTTTTTGGTAGCAGAATTACTTTTGCTTCCCTCCAGGTCTGTGGAAAAACACTCTACAGACATTAATCTACAGATTAAAGATGTGGCAAATAGAAGTGGCAATATACAGTAGTCTGCTACCATCGCTTTAATCTAGGTTGTCAATGTAGCCCCAATTGTTTGGCTTCTCTGTTTGTCTGGTTCTCTGACTACTTGTGTTCTGATGTGGTCCGCCAGACACTGCTGACTGATACACACTGAGTCAGAGCAGGCTAGGCTGGAGTATAATAACATTATCAATCATATTCACTAGTGATGAATGTTTGACTTGGTGGACGATTGTTATAAAACAACGGTCTAAACTCAGTTTATTCACATCAACTCAAAGGGGTGAGCTGGAGGTTACCTGTGACAAATTAAACTAATGTTGTTGTGTTTTTATACCCAGAAGGTATTTCAAAAAGGGACTATGTACCCAAAACGACCCCTACACCCATTCCACACAGACTCTTGGGATGACATCTAGAATCAGAACTGAGATTTTCTAACTGCCCCTTTACATTTAGGAGAGGCAACTGCACGCACGCACACACACACACCACACACACACACACACAGATAGAGTTGTCATCTGGCAAGAAGCAAAACAGCTTGACTGTTTCCTCAGGGTATACCCCTTCTACCACCCTTCTCCCTCCCTTCTCTCTTATCCTCCCTCAGCCCTCATCATTGGTTTGTGAATAGCAAAAATAACAGGGACTGAGGCCTCAGTTCAATATGTCCTCATTCATATCTAACTGGGTCAGAGTCAAGGGAATCAATGATGGATATGGTGCCTGATTTCATGGCATAATTACTGCTGTATTAAGTACAGTCAAGATTTGACATATTCTTTCACTATAAAGATTCAGTCCTGTTGAGTCTTTCACTATAAAGATTCAGTCCTGTTGAGTCTTTCACTATATAGATTCAGTCCTGTTGAGTCTTTCACTATAAAGATTCAGTCCTGTTGAGTCTTTCACTATGAAGATTCATCCTATAGTCTTTTACTATAAAGATTTCATCCTATATAGTCTTTTACTATTAAGATTCTATCCTATAGTCTTTCACCATTAAGATTCCATCCTATAGAGTCTTTCACTATTGAGATTCTGTCCTATAGAATGGTGCTCCAGAGCAATCAATATTTTGAGAGGAAACTAGTCGATGGAGAGCTAAATGCAATCTATTGAATAGATCAATGACTAGCTAATGAAATGTCATGGTAATATCATACGGCTGTAACTGGAACTCTGTGTGCCCTTGCATATAAAATGGATACCCTATACCATGAAGACATTATAAGAATATGCCCATCCATCAGAATGGAAAAAGTCAAGGACAGCAAGAGTACCTGTTCTCTGTTATACAGCCTACATGTCAGAGACAAAATTGTCCCTGAAGCCAACCCTCCTGATCACAAGATATCCCTCAGCCTGTCCTCCTGCCCTCCAAAACCACCCATGCAACACTGAGGGGCGTGCCGACAAAGATGACTCAAGGACATGTGTCTCGTCATGATTGCGGCGAGGGGCTGGGTGGCTGACCACCGCAGCGCAGCAAGACATGTTATGGCCTACAGGACTAGGACTCTGTGTGGATTAGACGGTCGTCTGATAAATGAGCCGGTCAGCTCAGAGCAGACAGACAGCAGTGGAGCATTCAGAGGAGAAAATGAGATCTCTCATAATACAATCAAAATCACACCCTGCAGGGAAATTAATCTGTAGACCTTTGTATTAAACCTGTGTCATCTCAGAGGATACTGTGACATTGATTCTAATTGAGTTAATAAAGCTATTGTAATGAAAGGTTAAGGTAAAGGTTATTATAAATTGGGTGGTTCGAGGACTGAATGCTGATTGGCTGACAGCCGTGGTGTATCAGACCATATACCAGGGGTATGACAAAACATTTATTTTTACTGGTCTAATTACATTGGTAACCAGTTTAGAATAGCAATAAGGCACCTTGGGGGTTTGTGGTATATGGCCAATATATGACGGCTAAGGGCTGTGTCCAGGCACTCCACGATGCGTCGTGGGTGGTATATTGGCCATATACCACACCCCCTCATGCCTTATTGCTTAAATATACCATGCTGCTGACTGTAGCGTGATAAAGGAAATGGACAAAACTAAAACACATTTAAATTTCCCATCACAAAGGCCTTTATTGTCATTGTTTTAATAAAATATAGGCTAGATTACAAACTCACCATAAAAATAACAGGGGTACTTCCGCCGTGCATGCAAACAGCCAGAATACAGTGATAAACATTAGCTCCAAACAACACGCCAGACACCAAGACACAACAACACAGACAGATGATGGATTGCAGTACGAAGGTTTGCATAGGTTCAAAAGACGAATACTGATAACCTTATAGGTCAAACCAAGGGAAATTCACTTCCTCCACTCCACATATGAGTAAAACAAACTTGATTTAACCTATTTCAGGTGTTTAACATTTCACAGTGAGAGAGAAGGCTGTGTATCAAACATGACTGGGGATGGAGAACATCTTGGTGAGTAGCAATTCACAGGAATACATGTAAAGTCGGAAGAGGCATATCAAACATGACTGGGGATGGAGAACATCTTGGTGAGTAGCAATTCACAGGAATACATGTAAAGTCGGAAGAGGCATATCAAACATGACTGGGGATGGAGAACATCTTGGTGAGTAGCAATTCACAGGAATACATGTAAAGTCGGAAGAGGCATATCAAACCAAACCATACCGCTTTCCCTAGCTTTCCTACTTTTCTACTCAAAGTGCACTATGCACTTTGAGTAGCTCAAAATTACAATCATTAGTCACTCCTTTCAGACGTTTCAGATACTCCGAAGTGTATGTTGTCTTTAGTGGCATGAATGCGACTCTTTAGCCTAAAGACCCCCTCAGCTTAGCCACAGTACATACTGTCCAGTATGATTTGACTGCTCGACCTATTATCACATGTTGAACAACCTACCATAACATCCCTTCACAGCTCAGACCTCTTATGTGTTCATTTCAGTATGAACTCTAAACATAAGGCAATGGAACCATCTTTAGTTACACCTTATACAATAACCCTATCATTCCTGGTACCCCACCCAAATTTTGGCTTAAGGTTCAGTGACGTACCACAGTTTTAAAGGAAATTTCCTGAAATTCTATTTTGTTCAGATTGTTTTTAGATTACTTTGTAGTTCTGAGTTGGGTATCCATCCACCGCTTGCAATCCTGGTTTTGAAATGCTATTATACGACATAATATGGTAGCAGAAAGACATTCAATATGCAACACATAAAAAAGAGATAAACATCAGCGAGTGCTCATAAAATTTGATTATATTTCCCTATATTGGATCACTCTAATTTATTGGTATCACTCCGCGGCGGAGGGATACATCCGAGGTGAGGATTTACAGATTTACTCCTGTGATCACCTGTGTCACGGCTGGGGTCCGCCCCTATATATAGACCCCATGGCCGTGACAAGTTCTCTTTCATTTTCTCAGCGGACGTCCGTATGGTTTGAGGTACAAACTTTCTGAAGTTCGCTTGGTAAGTGTAATATCTTGCGTGGAAGTATACTCACTGGCTGTTTTGCAGCCTGGAGCAGCCCCTCTTGAGTGCTCCACTTGCTGCGCACGGTTGATCTGTCTTCTGCCCGTGGTTTGTCATGCTTGTGTTTTGTTAACTTTACACTACGACTCCATAGCCCTGCGGTCTTTCCTTCCACATCTGAAAGGAAGACATCTCCTGGTGAGAACAGACAACACCGCATTGGTGGCTTACATCAACCATCAGGGTGGACTGAGGTCCCCAGTCCTGCGCTGGGACTTTGCCGCTGGCTGGCCAGGTCCCTCTAGCACAGACTAATCTGGTACGCGTATAGCAATATATTAGAGTGATCCAATATAGTGAAACATAACGAAGGTTACGTATGTAACCACGGTTATGTGAGCTATATGGATCACTCCAATCCTCTACGGTCCTAGAGGGGCCTCAAATGATGTAGAGAATGTGTGACACCGCCATGGAGTCTATCTATAGGGGCGGACCCCAGCCATGACACATGTGTACATGGGAGTAAATCTGTAAATCCTCACCTCGGATGTATCCCTCCGGCGCAGAGTGATACCAAAATATTGGAGTGATTCATATAGCTCATGTTGTGTTGACAAACCCTATACGGTCTGTTTCTGGAAGCCTTTCATCCTTCCCCTATAAAACATCTTTACCTCCATGACATATTCACCCCATACGGTCTGTTTCTGGAAGCCTTTCATCCTTCCCCTATAAATCATCTTTCCCTCCATGACATATTCACCCCATACGGTCTGTTTCTGGAAGCCTTTCATCCTTCCCCTATAAATCATCTTTACCTCCATGACATATTCACCCCATACGGTCTGTTTCTGGAAGCCTTTCATCCTTCCCCTATAAAACATCTTTACCTCCATGACATATTCACCCCATACGGTCTGTTTCTGGAAGCCTTTCATCCTTCCCCTATAAATCATCTTTCCCTCCATGACATATTCACCCCATACGGTCTGTTTCTGGAAGCCTTTCATCCTTCCCCTATAAATCATCTTTACCTCCATGACATATTCACCCCATACGGTCTGTTTCTGGAAGCCTTTCATCCTTCCCCTATAAATCATCTTTACCTCCATGACATATTCACCCCATACGGTCTGTTTCTGGAAGCCTTTCATCCTTCCCCTATAAAACATCTTTACCTCCATGACATATTCACCCCATACGGTCTGTTTCTGGAAGCCTTTCATCCTTCCCCTATAAATCATCTTTACCTCCATGACATATTCACCCCATACGGTCTGTTTCTGGAAGCCTTTCATCCTTCCCCTATAAAACATCTTTACCTCCATGACATATTCACCCCATAAAGCCTTTCATCCTTCCCCTATAAATCATCTTTACCTCCATGACATATTCACCCCATACGGTCTGTTTCTGGAAGCCTTTCATCCTTCCCCTATAAATCATCTTTCCCTCCATGACATATTCACCCCATACGGTCTGTTTCTGGAAGCCTTTCATCCTTCCCCTATAAATCATCTTTACCTCCATGACATATTCACCCCATACGGTCTGTTTCTGGAAGCCTTTCATCCTTCCCCTATAAATCATCTTTACCTCCATGACATATTCACAGTGAAATGTTTTGATTGAAACAATTCATGAGTGAAATCATACTGTACTACATGTACACTTATTGAGAGAATTTTTACAGTTAACAGAAATCATAAGCAAAAGGTACATGAGGAAAAATAACCATCATATTTCATCAGACTTAAGAACATAAAACAATCTCTGACAAGGCGTGACATCTTGTTAACCACAGTAGTCTTTGTGGAGATACAGCTGCCGTGTGTGTGGAACTCACTGACTGCACAGACTAGCATGCTTCTGAACACAGTGAGGCCAACCAGTTGTCAACCAATGGTCATGTCTCAACTCAAGAGAGGGCTGCACAATTAATCGAATTCACATCAAAATCATATCCATATCGCAAGAGATCCATATCATATGCAATATTTTGAAATGCATCTCAGCCGTGAGTAACTTTCGGTTTTAACTCAGTTTTTTTTGCATCTTGTGGCTGCTTCCCACACACACTAAGCCTCGCCCCTGTCACTCAAGCAGCACAGTTCCTCCCCCTCGCTGTTAGATGATTGACTATAAATTTGCATTTTGTTCCGTCAGGTGAACGCAGTCAACAAATTGTTCCAAACAAGAACGATGCTGCTTTCCACTTAGCTTCTTAATTTAATTCAATATATTTCTATAATTCCAACAGTTCACCCAAATATTTTGATATTTATCACACGTCAAATCGCAATAACCATATTTGTTAAAAATAAAAATCGCTATTACATTTGTTTGCCCATATCGTGCAGCCCTAGAGGTTGGTTAATGTCATGGTGGACGTGAGACCGTGATTGAGGTTATTTTGGTCCAACCAGGCTCTACAGATTTCCCATGGAGATATTAGAAAGAGCCAACTGCTGGACTCTGGAAACCAAACAGCTCTGCTATAAGCCAAACATCTCTTCTAAATTGTTTGAGTCATTTGGACATGCTCAGTGGTCACATGAGTAGTCTATTTTCCATTTTCAATCTCAAGGGTTGAATTATCTGACCAAGCTGCTGCCAAGTCCTGGTTCATGTAAACACAGGCTTTTCTTACTGACCACCATAGGCAGACAACAGTAACTAACTATATTACATAACTACATCTGTTAGTCTCAGAGATGCATTCCATTTTCTAAACAGATACATCTCCAAGCTGCTGATCTCTCAGAGGTGTCCTATTCAAAACAAAATATTGATACATTCCAAGCATTCATGGCATAGAAAACTCCCACAAATTATAACAACCCAAATAAATAGAAACTCTCATTTAAACATGCTGTACATCCAGTACACATGTAGATAAACCGTTTGTGTAATGTGGCTGTTGCGCTACATAACCTAAGTTTAGTTTGACATCCATCCATAATGAGCTCCCTCACCTCATGTCAGGGGTGTCAAAGACAACCAGGTGAGAGGAGTTCCTTACTAATTGTTTACCTTAATTCATCAATCAAGCACAAGGGTGGAGCGAAAACCCGCCGACACTTGGCCCTCAGTGGAATGAGTTTGACACATGCATTATGTGATGCCAATGTGCCAACAAATGAGTTCAGCATGATGCACCAGTGCAATAGCATCAACTACTAAAAGTAGTTCAGATGCTGTCATCACCACAGTTCTACTGTAAAATACAACATTGCACAGTGGAAGTTATTTACAAAATACTGACAATGAAATGCTACTGTTTTACTGGACTGGATGTGTTTTAAAAATGGCATGAGTTTGACTATTTTGGTTCTACTGTACTTCATAAAAAAATAATGTTTTGTTTTGTTCAACCTGAATAAAAGGAGAGAAACCTGGAATTTTTGGAAGATCGTCAGGTCCGCACTCTAGAAACGATCTGAGGTAAATGTATCATTTTCCACAACAGTTGCATTTCAGGTCCAACAAGGAACAGAAACAAAAGTCCAACAGTATCTGTCTCTGTAATTTATCATTGTGTAATAACAGTTATAAAATGGAGTGATATGCGTGTGGATTTTGTCATTAACGCTCAACCTTGAAGAAGGTAGAGATACTGTATGGGTGAGGCAGTGGTGACTGACTCTGCAGTGGACCTTAGGGTTAGAGGTATCCTCAACTATTGTTTACAAGACACCTGGTGAATTATTGTGACTGGTTGAGATCAAGAGTGTAACAACAGGAATGTTGTAAAATATCACCTGTCCGATACATGCAGACTGCACTGCAGAGAAAAATCTAGCATAAGATCCCGTACAAAAAAATTCTGTACAACAGTTTTTTTTGTCAAATATACATGTCCTCTAGTTTAAAATAATGCATATAGCATATGCATTATTTGGCATTTTAGAGTGGTAAATATCCACATATTATTATGTAACATGTTTGAGGGTTATACCAGAGCATCCTAATAGGCTAACCTACTGCTAGACAGTAGGGCTCCACTCTGACCCACAGTCTACTCTCCTGCTATTGGTTACCATCATCTGGAGAAAAAATTATGGTGCATTTATAACCTGCGAACAAAGCTCGTGGGATGATTTCCTTTTTCTAACATCATCTCGTTGAGCAGTGCTATAGAGAGGGTTTAATCATTACCCCAACATTGAAATATTAATGTTCAAATAGTTATAAAACTGAATACACCCAATATTGATCAAGATAAAAGCACAGCAGAGTTCCCCTTTAGTTATAAGGGGTATTATAAGGCATATCCAATAAGATGAAAATATGAGGAATTGGTCAAACAAATGACAATTTAATATTTCCTTTGTTGATCCAGTGCGAATATTGTTGTGACTGAGCTTCGGCCTGCTCCATCCGCTGGAGTTTTCAGATGAGAGAATCGGATTGAAATCCGGCATGACAGGTACACAGGGGGGTGCACGTGAGCACAGTCCCATGCTATCGGAAATAAACAGAGAGAAGGCGAGAAGCTGTCTTAGTGTTTTTCATAACCATGTTCCTCAGTTTTGTATAAGCAGTCGTTGACAGTTAAGACATCGCACAAGATGTTTAATGAAATAGTCAAAAGTGGGGATTGAAGCGAGCATCGCTGCGTTTTAGAGAGGGACAGTGACGCTTAAATGGGGTATATTCCTGGCACGTTTTCAATGGCACATGTCCCTGCATTACATAAGAGTATAGTCGGGCCACACCAAAGGGCACAAGACTACAGAGTCCCCAACACCAAGGCTAATTATCATACAGCAGATTTACCTCCTACGGCGGACACATAATGAAGGGCTTGTCTTTCAATCCTGTCAAATCTGTCAAACATAATGACATGAAACAAAACCAATGTGACGGTGGTGAAAAAAATCATAACCCAAACAATGTAAAAAATGACTGAGTGTACAGCTGGACACGGCGGTTGGATCATTAACACAATGTGTAGAGGCTATAGCCTATGGTAGCCCTATTCTTCATTATGGTAAAGTGGTGCCCGTGGAGAGATTGCGTGCTTTACACACACAGTGCACCGGTGAGAACGCCAAGGGCGCATGCAGGTTAGATGAAGTGAATCCAGCCATCCTCCCACTCACGGGGTGGGGAAATCTTAAACCTGTGGCGTCGCACTTTGTAGTTGAACCCGTTATTATTGTCCCAATACTCATCTCCACCAACGCAGTATCTAATGGCAAACTGGAATGTGCCTCCGCTCTCCAGAAACGTCGTTGGTGTGATTATCTTAAAGGAGAATTTGTCTGTCACACCGTCGCTTGATTCGGGGACATATGATGTCAGACTGTCCATGAAGGTTATCCAGTTGTTGATTGAGAACCTCAAATAGACACTTTTCTCGAAAGCCATGTTCAAAACCCGCACGACGCCCGACAGACTGAACTCGTCGGCTTCAGCACACTCCAACAACACTTTAAGTTCTTTCACTTTCTCAGTAAAGCCTGGTAGGGTCCCGGGGTTCTTGAATTGCAGCTCCATATAACTTGACTGGGTGGTCGGTGCCCTGGGGAACTTGTCAAATGGGTTCAGATGGAGGGGACCCCTGTCGAATCTCGCCATTATGCGCTCCGGCACATCGGGCATGTCTGTGTCATTAAAGTGCTTCACAGAGGTGAGCTCCAGACCCAGAGAGTCGGCGAAACGGACCTTTTTCTGGCTGCAGGGACTCCGGCTGCGGGAGATCTCAAGCTTCGCTCTCTCTATGGGGGTCGGCAGAGACTTGCACCTGCGGCGCAGGTTCGGACTCTGCGGGGGTTTGAGGAAGGATTCCCGTCCTCTTGGTCTCTCATCCACCACATGGTGCATGTCGATGGGCTCGCTTGCTCCGTTCAGCTCCATCCCCTCTTCGTCTTCTAATCTCGGGTCTGCTGTCAAGCTCCCGAACAACCCGGCTATGCAGCTGTAGTTCCTCGGGAGGCAGTTCTTGGGAGGTAGCATGACCACGACAGAGCGCACAGCCTCGGTTTCCATAAAGCGGGAGAGTCGCTGGTCTGCAGTCGCAGTGGTCGTGATCAGGGGAACGGAGAAAGGAACACGCCGTCAGGTGTCAGAGATAAACACACTGATAGGCGCCGTAGTACCACGTCAGACTATGACACTGCGCATTTCTGAAACAATAAGCCAAGCTTCTGCAAGTGCAGCTAGAACAACGCACCACAAATACCAAACATCCCTACCTAACGTAATTTTAGATTTCATTCACAGGCATACAAATTCGTTCATTATGAAATAATATGAAATTGGGGATTATCTTATATTTGTGCACGTTTCCAGCAGCATGCCCCAGTCACGGTGTGTGTGTGGCTGAGCTTTTGATTTATTTACCCTTTATTTAACTAGGCAAGTCAGTTAAGAACAAATTCTTATTTACAATGACGGCCTGTACCAAAAGGCAAAAGGCCTCATGCGGGGACGGGGCCCGGGATTAAAAAAATAAAATAAATACAGTATAAGACAACAACATAGCAAGGCAGAAACACATGACAACACACCATGGTAGCAACACAACATGGTAGCAACATAACATAGTAGCAGCACAAAACATGGTACAAACATTATTTGGCACAGTCAACAGCACAAATGTCAAGAAGGTAGAGACAACAATACAGCACACAACAGCCAAGGTGCACATAAAACTGCACAGAGCTAGGGGGACCCAGTGAGAGGCATGACGTTCCAGTCATAAGGTTTGTGCCTGGCTGGACCACGACGTGCCGAATAGCACGTCCCATTTCTTGCCTGACGACTCATCCTGAATTTAATTCCGCTGCTATATCGAATGCTTCCCGGAGAAGAAACGTTAGTGGGTGTTGCGTTTGCCCGGAGCGATGTGGATGGGCAGCTAGGCAATCTAATTTCGGCCATGAGATAAAACACACAACTTCCTTTTTCAGTTTTTTTTTTATACCCTAACAGAGTTGTGTGGCCACTTTGTTATTGTTTCAACAAGGACTCTAGCTTTGAGAGTATATTCTAGATACCTGTAAATAATTTACATCTGAATCAAATTAACATAGGCCCATGCCCTCTATTTATAGCCTTACGTTATATTATGCATATTATAATACTGTTATAAGGGGCTATTTTAGATTATATTGTATATGACATTTTACTATAGATTACAGAAATGTTAGGGTTAGTCTTAATTATAGATATTGAATGAAATAGTCAGCAACATAGTGGACACCATCCTGTAAATCACGAATAGTGACAAGCAGCAAATCCAGTTCTAGAAATTGTTACATTTTCTTAGATAACATGGAGATTAGCAACAACCTGTCAACTGCAATTTGTTTTCTCACGCCCCCTCCTATTTCTCTCTTCGTTTCCCCTACGTCACTTCTGAGCGCCCTGTTGTAGCGGAGTTGTCATGGCAACGACGTTCTATCTCCGCTCCAAACACTTCGTGGGCCAAGCACATCTTTGACTTTGTTTGGGGTCGTCTGCCGATACCTGCCAAACTGTAATAAATATTTGATGACTATTCTATGTTACTGCCTATTAAGTTGAATGTCAAACCCCCAGGGAGCAAATGCTTGCATGGTATTGCTAAGGAAAATGTCGAACTCGACCCACTTTAATGGTAAGTTGTCTCTTTAACAGCCTTTCTTCTGGCTTCAGCTAACGTTAGAACAAGCTTCCTACTTAAGTTGCCAGTGTTTACCTATCGTTAACGTTAGTAGATAGGGAGAAATGTGAGGTTCTCTTGCTAGCTCGCGATAATGTTTATGAATCCATTTAATGGACAGGTTTTGTAAACAGTGTTAATAAGTTTGTTAACACTGAGTTAACACGTCATAAAGTTGACGTCAAAGGTTACACGTCTTCAGATATCTTACAAATAGTTTTGCAACGCTTACAATAGGTTGCTTGCTGTTTGTGTACATATATATCCACTCTTACCAACGAGCCTACAAGATGAGTGCCGAATTAGGGATGCTTTTTCACTCTCAACAGATTTCACCCTGAAAGGCTCATCTTAGAATGGACAAATTCAAGGAATGGGATCAGGCGCCTGTAGAAGTGGCTGAAGACAGAAGTGTGGCAGTGGAGTACACAGGATGGGACCAGAGCTGCCAACTACCCAACAGGGGCCATGTCGATGCCCTTTTGGATATCAGCGATGATACCTCATCCAAAGAGCAGGAGCCATTTGAGTTTCTCTGTCTCTCCGGATGGGAGGAAGCTGTGAGTAATACACTGCGGTTACTCTTTTATTTTTGGCTAGATTGTGAATAATATTCAGCCAGTGTCACGTTATTGCGTAGGCACCAGATACACACTTCAATTTCATGCGAGTTAAGACAAAGTGAAACAGTGTTAGTATGTTTATTCACTGTTTATAACTACATTCAATCTCAGAAATCATCTTAAAAGGTGAAACCTAATTTTCTCTAAATTGCAAAACACTGATTAAAATGTAATTACGTTTCCCTTAATGCTGTTGTGTTTGTTGTTGAGACAGATCCGGGGCTGGGGTAGAACTACTCCACTTGGCTGCCTGGTTCAGACCCAGAGGAGAGGAAAGAGGGTCAAGACTGGAGACACAGACCACCACTGCCACCTGTGTGTGGACCTCGTGAAGCTCTCGGACCCCCCTGACTCTGAATCCAGTTTAACCCACTCCCCTGAGTCCTTCTGGGACTCCACCCTGGACCCATGGGTGAAAACCTCCCCCACAAGCCTGGGAGACTTCCTGAACAGACCCTACAGTCACACCTCTAGCATCTCTTCAGAGGAGTCCCCACCAGAGTCCTTCAGGGACCTTCAGAAAGCCACACAGCAACTGACACTCCGAGACAAGATGATGGAGGACAAGGGTGAGATGTGTGAGATCAGTGACTCACTGCTGGGCTCGGCCCCCTCGCAGGGTCACCACCACTCAGCCTCAGAGTGTCCCATGACGCTGATCATCAACAGCTTCGCCGTCCTACCGCCCGTGAAGGCCTCCCAGCCCAGACACCCTAAGGTCACCAGCCAGCTCCGGAGGGTGGAGGCTGGACCGGGACGCAGCGCCTCAGACGGGGAGACCGCAGAGGCTGGGTCAGACGGTGTCACGCCTGCCTGGGGGAGCGGAGGAGGTGTGGAGAGCCAGCAGAGCCACCACCTGCTGTCTGCATTCAGCATCCCTGTCCCCAAGAGATGTGACATGCCCCTCAGCACACTGTCAGATCCTCTACCCCGCGCCACCTACCCCCTGGACAGACACCTCAGACAGGATCCCCGGACCAGCAGTGCTCATAGACTCTACTTTGGACTGAAGACCAAGATCCTGAAGCGTGCAGAGCCCCAACTGCCCATTCTGTTTGGAACCAGGGTGCCCATCCCAGCCTCTGCACAGAGACTACTCTGAACAGAGACTGTTACTTCGCACTCCATACTCTCTCCCAACCCAAAAGCTCAGCCTCTGTGGGTTTGTGATTAAAAAGAAACTTTGTGAAATTTCTTCATATTTTTTGTATGACACTGATGACTGTATTAAAAAAAAAAGCTGTGACGAATTCAACTTGGTCGTATTAAACTACATGGAATTAACATGAGTTTACAGATTTGTTAGTTCTATGTGATTTATAGGCTATACCACCTCAGCCTTCCTTAATTATAAACCCTCCACGCACCTGGACATGAGTGAATCATTTTAAATGGAGTGATAAATGTATGTATGCATGTGTGATTTCAATCCTACATTTTGCATGTGCTTTTATTGTGATGCTCACACTTGAGCTTTTAGTTACTCAGCAACTATGCTACCTACTCTACAATGCTGAGGTCTGGGTCGGTTTCTTGGATTCCTGAACGTTAAACTGCGACATTCTTATGTCAGAACTCCTCATCAAGAGAAAACATATGAGCCATTGCCAAAGCATGCTAGTGCAGTCTAATGGAATGAGCAGTCAGTGATTGTAGTGTTCCAACCCATGTGAAGATGTCATTGGTAGCCTATTGAATTACATGCTAGATGTGAACCACACTGTGACTCTGAGGGGCTGTGACAGCATAGGTGTGTGGGCGGCGGGATTAGTATCATATTCCAAATGTCTTACACAATTACAATATTGTATTCAAATGGGCTGAGCATTATACATGTACATAGCAAACTAACTTGTACTGCCACACAACCCAGGTGAAAAATGTGACTGACATTTACCAAAAAAGAGCACATTGAGTGTGTACAATATTGAGTATGGTGTTGTAAATCAAAAGTAGTGTGTGCTTTAACCAGTAACAAAATATTTGACTTGGCTTTATACAGCACTGCATTACTGTCCTTTGATTTGAAGTGTACTGGAACTAAGCTAGTACAAACAACCAGCTACTACATCAACTCAAACAATCAACCCTTTATGAAGAGTTTATTATGAGCGTCTGCTGAATAGCATCAACAACACAAATAACAAGAGGCAACCTTGATCGACCCTCTACACATTCAGGCAACTGAAATACAACAGATAAGGCTGCAAACAGAAATGCAACTGAAATAAATTATATTGGCACCAAAGACTGCATGCACTCCCTTACTGAGAAAAACCAAAGCGCTGAAGTTGACATCCCCATGTAGCACAGTTAGGATCAATTCCATTTAATTCAGGAAGTACATAGAAATTCCAGTTCTCTTCAAAATGAGGAAAATTCAGAATTGGAATTTGGTTTACTTTACTTTCTCAATTGCCTGGAATACAAATAGAATTGACTTCAACCCTGCCATGTAGTCTAATGTACATGTTTTTTAAGCAAGGCAGTTTCTCCCCTAAGCGCTATTATAAGTTCAAGAACGATAAATTAAACAGAAGTAGTGTTTTCAGTACAGCACAATACATTGTTGTGAAATGTGGTTGAGTATGAAAGTCTGTTATGAACTGGAATGAAACAGTCCTGTTTCGATTACTTTAAGATGCAGTGCAAAAACTAAGCCATGTTGTGTAGTATGGGCACAGTGTCATGGAGGCTACATTCTGCCGTTTCTGGGTCCACTTCTTCACATATTGATAGTGTACCACAGTAGGGCGAATGCTGCCTTGGAAACAAATACTGCATTGCATTCTTAGAACCTGGATGTGTAACACAAAACAGCTTTTTCCAAATACAACTCATAGAAGGCATTCAAACATATTCAACATGCAAATTAAAGACACTCAAGTATTTGAAGTATTCTTCCAAGACACCCTCCACAAATAAATATCATGTAAATGTTAAATACATTAGATCCTGAACTTCTTCCTACCTCGTAAAGCTGCTTAGAGCATCACTGACCAACGGAAACATAAAATGCACCATGAAAAATACTTGTCTTAAGGCACCAACAGATCAAAATCCAACATGGAGAAATACTCTAAACTTGGAGCTCTTTTGTGAAGTTCACATTCAATAAAACTGTCTCAACAAATGTCTGTTTCTTGAAATTTGAATGGGATGCATGTGCAAATGAGGTAAAATATTGTAATGATACCAACAGCTAGCTTTGACTAATACGATATACTTTAGAGTGTAGTTCAAGAAAATGTTGATAGAAATTGTAATATTTCATCAGTTTATGTTCCGTAACGTTTAGTGGGGTTGTTATACAGTACCTTCAGAAAGTATTCACACCCATTGCCTTTTCCACACCAAAACTTGTGTTACAGCCTGAATTTAAACTTGATTAAATTAAGATTTGTTTTGTCACTGGCCTTATCACAATACCCCATAATGTCAAAGTGGAATTATGTTTTAGGAAATTGTACAAACTAAATGAAAAGATGAAATGTCTGGTGTCAGTAAGTATTCAACACCTTTGTTATGGTAAGCCTAAAAAAAAAATCAGGAGTAAAAATGTGCATAACAAGTTGCATGGACTCAAACTGTGTACAATAAGTGTTTAACTAAGTAATTAAAAAAAATTCTAATCTCTGTATCCTTCACACACACAATTATCGGAAAGGTCCCTCAGCCAAGCAGTGAATTTCAAACACAGATTCAACCACAAAAACCAGGGAGGTTTTCCAATGCCTCGCAAAGAAGGGCACCTATTGGTAGACAGATAAAAATAAAGAAATCAGACATTGAATATCCCTTTCTGCATGGTGAGGTTATTAATTACACTTTGGATCGTGTATTCCTAACTCAGTTGCAGGAGAGGAAGGAAACCGCACACCATTGACCATGAGGTCGATGGTGACTTTTAAACCAGTTAATAGTTTAATGGCTGTGATAGGAGAAAATGGAGGATGGATCAATTGTATTTACTCCACAATACAAAAAATGTGGCAAAGCAATACACCTTTTGCCCTGAATACAATGTATTATGTTTGGGTTACAACTCATATTTTCAAGCATAGTGGTGGCTGCATCATGTTATGGGTATGCTTGTAATCATTAAGGACTGGAAAGTTTTTCAGGATAAAAAAGAAACGTAATGGAGCTAAGCACAGGCAAAATCCTAGAGGAAAACCTGGTCCAGTCTGCTTTCCACCAGACACTGGGAGATTAATTCACCTTTCAGCAGGACAATAATCTACAACACAAGGCCAAATCTACACTGGAGCTGCTTACCAAGAAGACAGTGAATGTTCCCGAATGTCCAAGTTACAGTTTTGACTTAAATCTACTTGAAAATCTATGGCAAGACCCAAAAAAGGTTGTCTAGCAATGATCAACAACCAATTCATCAGAGTTTGAATAATTCTGAAAATAAAATGGGCAAATGTTGCACAATCCAGGTGTGGAAAGCTCTTAAAGACTTACCCAGAAAGACTCACAGTTGTAATTGAAAGGTGATTCTAACATGCATTTACTCAGGGGGTTGAATACTTATTTAATGAAGACATATTCGTTTTATTTTCCATTTTTTGTTCCACTTTATCCCACTTTGTCACAACAACATGTGGAAAAAAATCAAGGGGTGTGAATACTTTGAGGCACTGTATATGGTGGTGGTGGACATACACAATCACCATGTAATCACAGTGACTAGTGAGTAGCTAGATCCTCATAGTGTTTCTCTACAGTGTTGTATCACTTCAGCACACTGTGCTGCTATATACTTACAGCCAGCTAATGAATAAGTCAAAGATGATGACAGGCTAGTCTCCTAACGCGATGACCCAGCTTATAGCTGGGTGGCCCTGTAACAATGGGGCAATTCTACAAGACTGTACTTCATAATCACATGTCAACAATGAGAGTGTGGCAACTATTTTAGAATTTCACTAATACGTTTGTGCCACATCAAAACTGCCGGAAGTCATTCAACAGCAGTATGATTAAGGAAAGCCTCAAAAGGCATTACATACTCTCTTACAGCAAACAGTGTTCAAACTTTGAAAACGGACTAAACTGGCTTTTCAGACAAAATATATATTTAAGTAGTAAGACGTGCAAATAAACATGTAAACAAGGATGGGAAATCATATCCATGAACTGATAATAAAGTGCTTTAGAGCTAGCATGAGGGAGATCCTAGACATGCTACCCCCCTGTAGAATGTCCTAAGACTTCTTAAGGCGGCTCACTTCTACACCTAAACCTCCAGTAGTAGAGGGACATAGACTGTAGAGGATGATGAGTTGGAGCCCAGGACCTGGGGGAGGGGTCAGCTGATGGGCTTCTCAGAGTGCTGAAAGAGCAAACAACTCCTCACACGTCTGCGTTTCCACCGAGCTGAAGTGGGACTCCATGTTCCAGGCCATGTCAGCTGACAGGAAGTCGTCCATGACTGTCTGGGTCTCGTTGCTGGTCAGGAAGAGGTTTCCAAGGCCCTCAGAAGATGCGTCGGTCACCGTCTGAGTCTCCGTGCTGCTCAAGAGCCTGGCCTGGTCACCCTGGGACACAGAGGGAAGGGTGTTGAAGTTTGGTGTTGGTGTCAGCGGTCGGCGGAGGTCGGTCTGTGTCTCAGTGTCAGAGGACTCTGTGCTCATGGAGAAGCTGGACTGTCGCAGAATGTTGCCCAGTGGCATGTGGCCTCCGGCTTTCAGCAGGAAGTTGAGGTCCGTCTGGGTCTGGGTGTCAAACATCTCCAGTTCCAGGTCGCTGGCCTGGCTCCGGCCTGGCCCCTCACTGTTTCCCAGGCCTTCCAGGAGGAGGAAGTCTGTCTGGGTTTGGATATCCAGGACCTCCAGGGGTGTGTCGGCCCCCAGACCGCTCAGCTCGCTCTCCTCCGTCTGGGTCTGGATGTGGGCCGCGTTCAGGAATTCCTCAAAGTCAAAGTCGATGCCCGTGTGCTGTTCCTGAACAGAGCCCAGACCTGACCCACAGCCTGTTGAATGATCCATCTGCGTCTGGTGACCGGACAGAGAGTGACCTGACAAGATATTCTCCAAGTCGTTGAACAGAGCCAAGGTGGTCTGGGTTTGGTTGTCAGCCACGCTGCCCGACTGGAGATCGTCTGTCTGCACGCCAAAACACATGCCTCCTGCTGACTTGTCGTCGTCATAGAGACCGTTACCGACACAGGAGAGGGGGTCGTCTACACCGTGGGTTCTAAAGCTTCTGTCTGTCAGTGCCGTCTGTGTTGAGACACTGAGGGAGTAACTGTCGAAGAGGTCTGAGCACATAATAGCCTGGTCCATCTGAGCCCGCTCTTCTGACCCAGCCAGGATGAGTCTGGTCTGGGTCTGCTTGGTAATGTAGGGGGACTGGGATGGGGAGGAATAGGGGCAGGGCAGCTGGTTGAGGGTGTAGGTATCTGTCTGCGCCCCGATGGTGGTGGTGGCTTTGGCCTTCGAGGGGAACGTCTGGGTCTCTACACTGACCGGCAGCAGGACCTGAGCACTCACACTAATATCTGTCTGAGAACACGATGAGACCGACGACTCACCAACGGAGCACATCTCCGTCCCCACCCCAACCCCCATAGGCATCCTGGACAAGTATGAGATGTCTGTCTGGATGTTGGTGGAGGTATTGCTCCCCCTGGTCCCTCCTAGGTCATCGCCAGAGCCCAATGACTCCAGACTTACCTGCACCCCCATGCTGACAGGCCCCAGACTGGAGCGGGAGGCAGGCATGCTGCCCCTGAAGCCCAGGGTCTTCGGGTCTAGGTGAGGCACCATGGCCCCCATGGACTGGGGCATGAGGTGGAGGGTGCTGAAGGAGCCCTGGCTGTCCACAGCCAGCACCACAGACCTCAGAACCCCGCTCTCTGTGGAGGGGAGGAGGACGGGGAGATGGGCCAACTGCATCACAGGGAAATTCACCAGAGCCACTTTGGGCTTGGGTAGGAGGAGTTTCTGGAGGTGTTTAGGGGGGTTATTGTGGCAGACCCTGTCTGCAGGGAGGGAGTCCTCTGAAAGTTCTCTGTCTGTTTTTATGATCTGACACATGAATTCACTGGGCTTGACTTTTTCCTCTCCACTTATCTGTCTCTCCATCTTCCGCTTTTTCACTGGTGGATACCTGCAAACACCGGGCGGAGGAGAGAATACGTCAAGCAGACAAAACAGCAGTAGGTAGTTCTAAAGCTTTGACAAACACTAATAAAAGCAAGGTACAGTGGCAGCATCATTGTGCAGTCAAATTCAAGGTCTGTTCTCAAGCCACGTTGTGCATGCAGGCGTTTGTCCCAACATGATCTGTTATTGAATAATGACATGGTTTACTGGATAAACTGCATGACACATGAAGACGTTGAGCCTCTCTGCCACCACGTGTCCCCACCATCTTTAAGTCCCCTCCAACAGCATGTCCAACCAAATACAAGTCTTATTTAATAGAAACCCATTTGAATGTCATGTGTCGACTAATGCTTTGAGGAGCATCCACTGCCGATTCAATGACACCACATGGCAGTGACTGCAATAATCAAGGAGGAAGGATAGCCTACCAAGTGAACATTGGCTCCTTGCACAATGCATGTCTCAATCTGTCCATCTGGCTTGTCAAAATCCTTTGTTTCAGTGTCTATTTGTCCACTTATCTGAACCTCCAACCTTGGTTCAGTAGCTAGACAAACATTTTTGAGTTAACTACACAAACAGGCAGTAGATTAGAGTAGGGAAGCACGATTATTTAATATCCTATATTCCTCCTGGGTGGATATTACTGTAAATTCTATTTTAGGGAGATTCATGTACCATAAAATCCATCATTCATCATTCACGTGCATGCAGCTGTGTGTCAGACTGGCATGTGAACATTTTGTGGGCCTGTTCCAGTTGATACAATGCAAATTTGCTAGTGAGAGCATAAACTCAAGACAGACAGGCAGTTAAACAGGCGAAGTAGAGAGATCATTGAAAGACGACGTGAACCAACCTCCATGAGTAGCTAATGTGATTTATGGAGGATGTTTTTTGCTGGACAATGTCTCTGGCATTGCTTATATTTTATGCCTTTTGTGTATTTTTAAAATCGGCCAAAACCCGTCAATAACCGGCTAATGGAAACACTGCCCTCCAGGATGATATCCAGTATACACCGAGTGAACAAAACCTTAGTAATATTGATTTGTATAACCCCCCCGCCCCTCTGAATGGCACACGTACACGTCTCAATTGTCTCAAGGCTTAAAAATATTTATTTAACCTGTCTCCTCCCCTTCATCTACATTGACTGAAGTGGATTTAACAAGTGACATCAATAAGGTATCATAGACTGACCAGGTGAAAGCTATGTCATGGAAAGAGCAGGTGTTTCTAATGTTTTGTACACTCTACCGGTGTTCTGTGGGGACCTCGTGGCCGGTCCTGTAGATATGTGACAGTAGCGCTGCTCTGCTGGCGTAGGGGCAGCCACACGTGCAGCGGTAGGTCCTCCCACAGTCCTCTATGTGGCGCCTCAGGTCCCACTCTGTGCTGTAGCCGTTGTTGCACTTGGAACACTTGTGCTTCTTCTCTGCATGCATCTTCATAAAGTGCTGGATAGAGCAGAATATACAGTTAAGTCAGAAGTTTACATACACCTTAGCCAAATACATTTGAACTCAGTTTCACAATTCCTGACATTTAATCTGAGTAAAAATTCCCTGTTTTAGGTCAGTTAGGATCGCCACTTTATTTTATGAATGTGAAATGTCAGAATAATAGTAGAGAGAAAGATTTATTTCAGCTTTTATTTCTTTCATCACATTCCCAGTGGGTCAGAAGTTTACATACACTCAATTAGTATTTGTAGCATTGCCTTAAAATTGTTTAACTTGGGTCAAACATT
The DNA here is from genome assembly GCF_018296145.1 of Oncorhynchus tshawytscha. NCBI lineage: Eukaryota > Metazoa > Chordata > Actinopteri > Salmoniformes > Salmonidae > Oncorhynchus > Oncorhynchus tshawytscha. Next base: position 66,913,190 of record NC_056432.1, read on the forward strand.
TCAGGTAGCCTTCCACAAGCTTCCCACAACAAGTTGGGTGAATTTTGGCCCATTCCTCCTGACAGAGCTGGTGTAAGTGAGTCAGGTTTGTAGGCCTCCTTGCTCACACACAAATTTTCTATGGGATTAAGGTCAGGGCTTTGTGATGGCCACTTCAATAAGCCATTTTGCCACAACTTTGGAAGTATGTTGGGAGTCATTGTCCATTTGGAAGACTCATTTGCGACCAAGCTTTAACTTCCTGATTGACGTCTTGAGTTGTTGCTTCAATATATCCACAAAAAATGTCTGCCTCATGATGCCATCTATTTTGTGAAGTGCACCAGTCCCTCCTGCAGGAAAGCACCCCCACAACATGATGCTGCCACCCCCGGGCTTACCGGTTGGGATGGTGTTCTTCGGCTTGCAAGCATCCCCCTTTTTCCTCCAAACATAACGATGGTCATTACAGCCAAACAGTTCTATTTTTGTTTCATCAGACCAGAGGACATTTCTCCAAAAAGTATGATCTTTGTCCCCATGTGCAGTTGCAAACCGTAGTCTGGCTTTTTTATGGCGGTTTTGGAGCAGTGAGTTCTTCCTTGCCGAGCGGCCTTTCAGGTTATGTCGATATAGGACTCTTTTTCCTGTGGCTATAGATACTTTTGTACCGGTTTCCTCCAGCATCTTCACAAGGTCCTTTGCTGTTGTTCTGGGATTGATTTGCACTTTTTGCACCAAAGTACATTCATCTCTAGGAGACAGAATGTGTCTCCTTCCTGAGCAGTATGACGGCTGCGTAGCCCCATGGTGTTTATACTTGCGTACTATTGTTTGTACAGATGAACATGGTACCTTCAGGCGTTTGGAAATTGCTCCCAAGGATGAACCAGACTTGTGGAGGTGTACAATTTTTTTTTCTGAGGTCTTGACTGATTTATTTTGATTTTCACATGATGTCAAGCAAAGAGGCACTGAGTTTGAAGGTAGGCCTTAAAAATACATCCACAGGTACACCTCCAATTGACTCAAATGATGTCAATTAGCTAAATCAGAAGCTTCTAAAGCCATCATTTTCTGGAATTTCCCAAGCTGTTTAAAGGCACAGTCAACTTAGTTTATGTAAACTTCTGACCCATTGGAATTGTGATAGAGTAAATTATAATTCAAATAATCTGTCTTTAAACAATTGTTGGAAAAATGACTTGTGTCATGCAGAAGGTAGATGTCATAACCGACTTGTCAAAACTATAGTTTGTTAGCAAGAAATTTGCGGAGTGGTTGAAAAACTAGTTTTAATGACGCCAACCTAAGTGTATGTAAACTTCCAACTTCAACACTACATAGGGCTATGAGAGGAGGTTACTCGTTACACGAACTGGAAAAAAGCTATAAAATAATCTATTATTCCCTTCTTGTTCACTAATTCCAATTTCCTAGTTATACTTCAAAAGACTCTCTATTGAGACGTAATTATTAGACACACTTTTCAATCATTTACAATTCCCATCCACCATCAGCATCTCAGGGGAGATCCAAAGCAGGAGTGGAAAGTGATTAGGGGAGAAACCAGGAGGAAATGTCTGTCTCAGTCAATCCATTCATTAGACAATCCGCATGAGTCTGACTCGGGTGGTTTCAGCCAGGCTATCTCTGTCATTATACAGTTCTTAGACTGACTGTAGGGATGTGGTACCTGTTTAACCAGGGAAAACTGGGAGAAGGGTCTGTTGGGGCCTCGTGGACAGCCCTCTATGGGACAACAGTAGAGCTTCTGGGAGCCCTTCATGTCCTTCCTGATGGTGGGGTTGACAAGGCCGTCCTATGGAGAAAGAGGATGACTGATTAGATTGTGATATTATAGGCTTAAGATTTAGTGTCATCTATCAGCACTGAAATAATGTAGGCTAACTAACAACAAGTAGAAAGGTAGGCCATCAGCACAACTCTCAAGACCGCTGAGCTAAAGGCTAGGCCTAGGTATTAGTTATACCTTAGTTAGTGATGATTTTAGCCTTGGAGTACCATTACAATGAAAACATCCAGTGGATGGACACGCCAATTATCCTTTGTAGAAAACCATATGAATGTCAAATACAGAGACGAAGGTGGTCCAGATGGAGGGTCCACATCTATGACTTTAAAGGAGGTTCAGATTAAAGTTATTAGTTTAACAGCACATCGAGTTTGTGCTTTCCAGTGTGCTACATCACTCCACACTCCTGGCAGTCTCCAGATAGCCGTGCCGAAGCAGCTGTCAGCAGCACATTACATTAACTCAATGAACAGCAGCATGATGCTTATGTAAGAGTACAGCACACACTCACAGGCCACAGATAGACCTCAGCATTGACCCATGTGTACATCCTGACCATCCTTATTAGCATTGCACTATTTCACTGGCCAAGGTCACCTAGCAGGCTACATTTACTGTGTCATTGGTTTTTATTTAACCTTCATTTATCTAGGCAAGTCAACTAAGAACAAATTCTTATTGACAATGATGGCCTACCCCGGCCAAACCCGGACGACGCTGGGCCAACTGTGCGCCGCCCTATGGGACTCCCAATCACAGCCGGATGTGATGCAGCCTGGTTTCGAACCAGGGACTGCAGTGATGCCTCTTGCACTGAGATGCAGTGTCTTAGACCGTTACGCTACTCGGGAGTCCAAAATGTGTACAGTACTAGTAAAAGAGACGTTTTGATGGAAGTTAGGCTAATATACATAAACATCCTGCATAGTGCTAAAAATTATTCAGGCACAGTGCATTGCCAGACTTTGATACAGGCAGGCAGGGCAGATATAGCTTTGTTTCTGTCTGCTACAAGACAGCTAGGAAATACAAACTGAAAATCTGTCAGTAGGCTGCTTCAAGAAGTCAGGTCATCAAAAGTGTTTAACATGCAAAGTTTGACAGGAAGTGTGACTAGTCTACACTACAGCCTGCTTAGTACAGTAGGCTAATATATATAAAAAAAATATTTCACCTTTATTTAACCAGGTAGGCTAGTTGAGAACAAGTTCTCATTTACAACTGCGACCTGGCCAAGATAAAGCATAGCAGTGTGAACAGACAACACCACAGAGTTACACATGGAGTAAACAATAAACAAGTCAATAACACAGTAGAAAAAATAAAAAGAGTCTATATACATTGTGTGGAAAAGTCATGAGGAGGTAGGCGAATAATTTCAATTTAGCAGATTAACACTGGAGTGATAAATGATCAGATGGTCATGTGCAGGTAGAGATACTGGTTTGCAGAACGGTGCCTATAGCGGAGAACCTGTGTGATAAGGAATAAATAATGCCCTGGGTTCTCGAAAGCAAGGGTAGAGTTGCCTCTACTGTCAGCCCTTTCACAGTCATAGACATCTACGACTATGCTCAATTGACACCATTTTGTTCAGATTGACAGTTTTCTTCATGAACTGCTGCACCATGCATTTTCTCCTCCATCTCTCATTCTCCTGCATTAGACCCAGTTGAATTAGTTCAATATTGAGAACAGTTAGCATTTATGTGGGGGAATGAGGAGCATGAAGTGCTTTTCTGACCTAATTCAAACATTCACCTTTTCTTTTTTTCAACGAGCTCAGTCTGTAGAAAGCCAAAAGATTGCTAGATCCCAGCATTCATTTGGGGGAAACTGGAATCACTAGGACTCCCACGGGGCAGCAAGACTAGGCCAGGACATTGCATACATTTCAGTTAAAGAGGAGGACCATTGTCTCCAAGACTTTCCCTTACTATAACTAGTATTCATATTTAGCCTAAAGACAGTGTGACAGTTGGTTGTATGACCAGACTGATTTCGTTGCACATCTCAGGCTTAGCCCATCTTCTTCAGCCATTTAAACATTAATTCACTGAGGGTTATTTTAATTGCTTGAATTTCCAGAAACTTCTTGAGAACCAAATGACTCAATAATATGACACACAGTTAGGCTATGTGGGCATGGAGACATGCATGTTTACATGCACACAAATAATTCGATATTAAACTGAGTTTGGCATTAGTCATGTAAACACCTTAATCTGCTTATCTTAATCGGCGTAAGGTCATAATCGAAGTAAACATAAACCGATTAAAACACCTGGTTTTCGGAGCAACCTTCGAATTATGGCATGTACAGTTTAATCGTCGTTCCAGCGGTGTATTTGACCTGCGCATGTGCCAGCACCCGTAGCTCAAGCCTCCCTGCATGAGTTCGGAAAACTGAAAGTATGCATCTTTTCTCTTACACACATATGTCCTAACGCAAAATCAGATCGTCTTCTCAAATATAACATGGTCAATGTGGTAGAACGTTTATTTTAATTGGCGATTTTCCGCATTTATCAAAAGTCCCATCAGTAGCCTAATTTCAGATGTGTCCATAAAAACAGGATTAGTGAAATCGTTCTTGCAAAGCATGTAAACGTTTTAAACTTACTATTATATTAATCTGAATATCCACAATATTCGTATTATTGTGCGCATCTAAACGTGTGGATTTTAACAGACAATATATTTGTATGGCTGACATGTAAAGGCAGTACAAGAAAGCTAGTTAACATTAGCGCGGATAATCAGTCTCATGCAGCTATGATCCTAGCCTAGGATGATTGAAACACTGCTTAAAGCAATGTAACACAATAGTAAGAAAGTCACGTTATCAGCAATATACAGTTGTTGCTAGCCAACTTAAAAAAAACTGGCCTCAAACAGTGCACAATGACTTGCCGTTTTCCCAATAAGCATGCCTCTAACTACCTAGCGTAACTAGTTAGTGATACAAGGATCATTAATTGAAAAATAGAAAGACAACGTGTTGGAATGTGTCAGTAGCCCCTTTGGTTAACTTGCAAATAGGCTAACAAGCTAGCTACCTTTACTCTGTGGGACTTCACGAGATGCATGTTCAGGGCTGGCGTGTTCGGTAGAATCTTGCCACATCCTTCTACAGTGCATAGGATATTGGTCCGCACTTCTTTGGTGAGCTCCATGATAGACGGTTTGATAATCTCCCGCGTCGGTGCAGGGGGCTCTTCGGTGCATTTTTGACTGCCCGTGGAAGCGTTATCGTTTGGGTATGCTTTCCCGGACGCAGAGGCAGCCATGTTTCTGTTGACAAGTCACCAAACCAACTGCTCATCAAGCAGCAGACGCGCTGCTTCAAACAAGCCAAGAAAATATGGTCTGGAAAATACGAGGACGCGGCTACTTCCGGGAGATCTTTCTTAGCAACAGACAGCCACTCCCACACAAGCGTCCTGGCAACATCAGAGGGCTGGCAAGTGACAATATTGTAGCTAAAGTCTATGACATATTACATGTGCAAAAATGTAAAACAAGCAAACATAACCTTTTGCTGTACACTTCTCAAGTAACACAAAGTTTAAAAAATCCAATAACATTTATTAGAGTACAGATTGTAGTATACTAATTGAGAAGCAATAACAAGATGATTCTTATTCTTAACACCTGGGCGAAGGACAGAGTGAATGGGTAAACAAGGTGTTCTAAAAAATGAATGTTAAACCCCATAAAATGTTAACACATTCAATACAAAATATACACGACTTGTTCTGGTAGTTCTTATAGTTAAATTTGATTTAAACTCCTTTGTCTGTGATAACAAAATAGTTTCTCCCTTTCTGTGTGATGGATGAGAGAAGAGGGGTGACTGGGGTTGACGCCATACCTGTAAAACACAAGCAATTACTGAGGGGATTCCTTTTTACCCACCCTGTTCACAGGGTAGGCTGATTTTACACATGGTTAAAAGTGATTGCATTCGTTTTTTAAATCTGTGAGTCTTCCCTGGCATGAGCTGGGTGCCCCGCACGAAACAAAAGTGATATAACACATGGAGTAATGAGTTAGGATTTCATGTTCACCTGCACAACTGTTTTCTATTGATATATCACTATCTACTGTCCAAAAGAAAGCTAGTTGAACATACATTTTTATGGAAAATACATTTTGTTCTGAATGATCCATAATGCTGCCATGTTGACAATATGACCAGGTTGAGCATATTACTGTTCAATTTGAGCAGGGTACTCCACCCTCACCGGTTTTAGCCGGTCATGTGACTGACCAATGCCTGATTCACCCCAGTTCAGTCTAATCGAATCCACTCATTTATTAGCAGACCCTCTGAAAAGCATCAAACTCAGCACGTCTGGAGAATGAGATGGACACAGTGAAAGTCTGTCATTGTTCCTCTGCCCCCTTGTGGCCATGGACAGAATTGAATAAAGAAGTGGAGCCATATATGAGCAGTTAACTAACTATAACCACATCAAATAAAACGTTATAATGCTGAGCATCACCTGGAAGACGTGACTTCTAAACCTGTATGGAACAAAGTGCAGAGAGAGAGAGAGCTATTGTTCATAATTTGTTGTCTCTGCAGCTCCAATGGGGCACCTGAGTGGCGCTGCAGGCACTGCATCTCAGTGCTAGAGGCGTGGTTCGATTCCAGGCTGTATCACAACCGTCCGTGATTGGGAGTCCCATAGGGCAGCACACAATTGGCCCAGAGTTGTTAGGGTTTTTGGCTGGGGTAGGCCGTCATTGTAAATAAAAAAATTGTTCTTAACTGACTTGCCAAGTTAAATAGATGTTTAAAAAAACTAGAAGATGTGGCTCTTCCCATTGACAAAGATTAAAGGGGATATTAAACAAAGCCTAGCCCTAGACATATAGATACTGTACCTGAGGACACACAGTGCCTGAGTGACTCTAGGAGGTTGGTGCTGGCAAACTCCACCACTCCTCTGAAGGGCTCTTCTCTGCCTGTCAACGTTTTGTTAGAGTTATCTCGGAACTTGGTCTCCAGCTGAGAAGAGAGCAGAATACATTGTCACACACAGCATAGAAGGCACACGAGGAGAAAGCTTTTTGTAAACAACCCATAGTTCAACTTCTTGCACCTTGTAGACAGCTTTTTGCAGTTGAGGTAGTGTCCCATCGCCAAAGGCCTCACAGGCCATCTGAAGACGGTTCTCTGTATTCTCAGCCTGTTCGTTCTCTATATTGGGGTCTAAAATTAGAAAATAGTTTATGTTTCACTGACATTCTAAATCAATATTCTAATTAGTTGTGGTTGTCACCATGATTATGTTCATGTATACATTACAATTGTATTTTATAAGCAGACAACAAAACATACTTCTAGGGACAGGATTCTTTTCCTGAAGAGGTTTTGGATGTTTGGTGGGGAACACCTAGAAATGAATGAAAAGGTGCAGAACACAGAATCTCTAGTTAGTTCAATAAGCTTTCCTTGTTATCAATAAGCAGTGGGATGGTCATGACAAAGGCTTTTATATGGCCCGTAGGGGACAGGGCCAAGGCCTACCTGTTGGTACTGCCTCGTCAGTAGGTCTCTGATGGCGATGAGGTTCCGTCCACTGAGGTGAGCGTCCTTCATAGAGCCATATCTGGTGGCCAGAACCAAGGCCTGTATGACAGAACCCAGTCTGTTAAACAGGCGATAGAGACCATAGAAACTGAATTCAAAGCACTGCAATATGACATTATGAATCCCCCCCAGGGCAATTTAGAAATCCTTGCCTGGTTTAAAAGAGGCTTATACTTTGAAGTCAAGCCGGTCACAAAGACATAAGGGGTCTGAAGATGGTGGACAACATATGTGGGTTTAAGGTGGTTAGGCTTTGTGAAGTTGTCCCCCCAGGCAACACGTATCCATATGGCCTCATCTGTGTGTTTCTTTATTTTAATAGACACCTTGGAAGGAAAGACAAACACAGACATTGACAGAGATGGCACACGCAAACACAGCAATTGAGGGACATTACAAGCCAATGTCCATTTTAATGAATGTTAGTTCTGTCTTTTCTACCAAGCATATACATGCTGGAAATCATACATACATGCCTGATGAGCTCTGTGAGGTTGGCCTTGAACTGTTCCTTGAACTGTGTCAGTTCAATGGATGGTGCTTCCTCTGTGAAGAAAAATATACTTGAAATTAACAGTAATGCTGATTAGGCTACATTTAATACCTTGGAACTCTAATACTGATTAAGGTCCACTTTCAAAAGGAACTTTGTGAGTGTCAGTGAAAGCACCAGATACTAAATGTTGAGCAAGGTATTAGAGACTTTCATTTACCCTCTGCATCAAGGAGCTGGAAGCCATGCCACATTCCCTGGTTTGGATTCTCAATGATATCTGGAAAGCATTGGTGAAATGTATTATCTATTACTGACTACTAAGTAGACCATTAGCTACTGAGGGGGGAATTAGTTCGTTCACACTGTCAGATAACACTTACAGATCATTTCGAGTTCTGTGATGTGTTTCACTGTCAAGCCCTTCTCCTGGGAAAGATACAAGTAGAGTGTATCAGAAAGGTTGAAAGTATAACAAAAAATGTTGATTACACTTAGCCCACGATGAACTGTTAAGGTGAGCTAGTGTAACCGATGTGAAATGGCTAGCTAGTTAGCGGTGGAGAGCGCTAATAGCGTTTAAATTGGTGACGTCACTCGCTCTGAGACCTGAAGTCGTTGTTCCGCGGCTTTTGTGGAGCGATGCTTCGTGGGTGTCAGTTGTCTATGTGTGCAGAGGGTCCCTGGTTCGAGCCCGGGTAGGGGCGAGGGAACGGACTAAAGTTAAACTGTTACACTAGATTAAGTGAACAAGTTAGCTAAAGAGAACATCACTAGAAAGCTACTTAGATAGGTAACGTTAACTATAGTCAAGCAGCTACATGTACCTCACAGAAAGCCAGTAGATGTTCCGTCAACACCCATTTTGGTTGTGTGAAGTCCAGCGAATGCAGGTCCTCATTTGATAGATGAGCCCACTTGCCAAGCATTTTCTGGAGCATTTGATAAGGGATTCGTCGTATCAGACGTTGTAATATACGCTTTGTAGAGTCATCCATGCTTAAAATGTTTGTTTTAACCAAGTAAACTCTTAAAACGCATTAGATAGTAAGCTAACAGCAGACACACAAATACAAAACAAACCGCCGAACGAGAGACAACCAATCGGAATTATTTGGTGGGTCGCACTTCCTGTTTCGTAATTTCCCCCGCAAATAACGTTTACCACATATTCACATTCTTTAGAGATGTTTAGAGGTTATATGAGGTTAAATGGGGTTTAATATTGTCATAAATTATACAAAAAATGTGTAAAAACAAAATAATTTAGAAAACTGATATCTGGGATTTTGTTTCGTAAAAATGTATTCTTCTTTCCACTGCCACATGCGATGGCGCCGTCTGCTGGAGAGGCATAGATGCACAGTGCTTAGGATTAATTACATTTGATGATATAGATTTAATTACATTTGATGATATAGCTATAATGCATACATACTACAATCGTACATAAATATGTAATAAAATGTGTTTTATGTTCCAGTCGTGCAATGACTGGAGTTATTTGTTGTGTGTCCGTTGAGGGAGTGCCCGCCCACATGTGATCAACAATTAATGTGATTGGTCCACCATCCAACGGTAGCAGGTGTTGATTTGCTACTGTAATGTCAATCAGGTTATCATTTTCCACAGAGTTTACTGTCTTTGCTGTTACGAAAGAGTGAGAGACGTGTAGCTAGCTAGCATGTTACCAGCATGTCCTCCTTTTGTCAAATACATTACTAGGTTTACAATTTAATGCTATGTCAGAATTGTTAAACACATTTTTCAAGCTTTGTACAGTAGCTAGTTAGATGTAAATACATCGACAGTAACCTGGCAGTAATAGGAGTTAAAACAAGGGGTTGAAAGAACGCTGCATTTGCCCTTAAGTGGTATTTCTCGCTACTAGGCATTGGCAGCTAGCTACATTTGGTCAACTTGCTATCTACGATATATTCTATTCCTGGAAGATAGATATCTCAATGATATCCCAACTGAACTGGTAATATCTTTATTCGACTAGCTACCTTATTCGATTCACAGCTTTAAAGGTAATTCCAGTCTATTTTGGTAGCTACCGTACTAGCTACCAGTCTGAGTTGCACTGTAGCTAGAACAGTCTGTAACTAACTAGCATCATTTAATTTCACAACTTCGCCCTTTGCTGCATACACATTGAGTCTATTTCAACCGGTCTCTGAATATGTAACAAATTCCATATCCATACAACCACAACTTTATGACTGTTTATAACAACGCTGCCAACTGCTAGCCTACTTGTTACAGTAGAGGCTGAAATCACTTTTCGGCAATCACAGTTTTGAGATTAATCAGGATGAAAGGATGGGCTTGTATGACAATTGCCACACTGTGTCTGGTACTCTGTCATTCATTAACCCACACAGGCAATGCTATCCATGTCTTTACCTAGACTTGTATTAGTTTTAACCTGCCCACCTGTGTTTTACACTTGTTTTCTCTTTCATTGCAGGTAAGTGTAAACAGAAAACGGATCATCCCCATGAGTTTGCAGGATGGAGAGGGACTGGGTGGATGGAGTATCCTTTAGAGTAGACACACATTACAGAAACCCAAATAGTCAAATAGTAATTTTCAGCATACATTGTAGTCACAAACATGGTTGGTATTGTTTGTCTTCCAGTATTGTTGGAGTGGTAAGACCTTAACTCAGAATGCACTCTGATCTGTCGCCTCACCTGCACACGGATGAGTGCAACATACTGATAAACCTGCTGAAGCAGTGCCACACAGAGGTAAGATATTGTATACTTGCCTGAGAACCATAGGCTGGGTCGTTACATGTCATTTCAGCAAGCCTTTACACCAACCATGTCAGATTGTTCTGAAATCGTTTCTGTAGTAGAACCAGATAAGATTAGCATTCCTGAAATATTATTTGTTTAAATTTATTTTGATTTCTGAGAAATTAAGCTCATTGATTGGTCCTGAATTAGCCCTTTTAATTTATAAGATTTACATAATATTCAACAAATATAGTACCCATCATCCGATTTGAATCAAACTTCTTCCTACCATTGCATAAGGCATAAGGAATCCAAGAAAATGGTCAAAAGCCACTCACGGACCCACCACACCCCAGGCCAATCCCACCCCAACAACCAGTATACAGTATCAGTTTTCTATGTCTCAGAGGTAGTATGGACCTGTGAGGCTTGGAGTATTGCTTCTTTACCCTTTGTATTGTATTCTCTGGGAATCAGTTGATGGTTTTTCCCCATTTAGAGAAGTTATCCATTGAAGAATTATTTACCATAAATTAGTGTGAAAGTACCAGGTTTCCCCCACTAGATGCCGCTGTTCCTGCTACTGCCACCACACACTTATCCATTTTGCTGGTCTCTTGTGGTTCTCATCAAAGGCCCAGTGCAGTCAAATACGTGATTTTCCTGTGTTTTATTTATATTTTCTATTAAATAATGATGATAATGAAATGAAAATAATGAAATAATGATCATGCCCTTTTAGTGTAAGAGCTTTTTGAAAAGACTGCTTAATATTTCAGCTTGTTTTGGCGGTATGGAGTTTTAAGAAAGAGTTCCAAAACTCTCTGCCAGTAACAGCTAGTTTTCAGCTGTGTGTGTGGCGGGGGGGTCTAAGTGTCCCGGCTGCATTGGGACCTTTAAGTTATTAACGTTTGTTTATCCCATGTGTAACTCTGTGTTGTTGTTTTTGTCGCACTGCTTTGCTTTATCTTGGCCAGGTCGCAGTTAATGAGAACTTATTCTCAACTGGCCTACCTGGTAAATAAAGGTGAAATATAAAAATGGATCACAACGTTTTCTTTGAAACTTAGGGTTGAAAACCAATAACTTTTGCTCATGTAAAAAATAAATAGTGTGGTCAAGCCAGTCCTCCATGAAAGCAATTCAGTTTTCACCTATTGCTTCAACCCAACTCAAATTAAATGTATTTATATAGCTCTTCTTACATCAGCTGATATCTCAAAGTGCTGTACAGAAACCCAGCCTAAAACCCCAAACCGCAAGCAATGCAGGTGTAGAAGCACGGTGGCTAGGAAAAACTCCCTAGAAAGGCCAAAACCTAGGAAGAAACCTAGAGGAACCAGGCTATGAGGGTTGGCCAGTCCTCTTCTGGCTGTGCCGGGTGGAGATTATAACAGAACATGGCCAAGATTTTCAAATGTTCATAGATGACCAGCATGGTCAAATAATAATAATCACAGTAATTGTCGAGGGTGCAGCAAGTCAGCACCTCAGGAGTAAATGTCAGTTGGCTTTTCATAGCCGATCATTAAGAGTATCTCTACCGCTCCTGTCTCTAGAGAGTTGAAAACAGCAGGTCTGGGACAGGTAGCACGTCCGGTGAACAGGTCAGGGTTCCATAGCCGCAGGCAGAACAGTTGAAACTGGAGCAGCAGCACGGCCAGGTGGACTGGGGACAGCAAGGAGTCATCATGCTAGGTAGTCCTGAGGCATGGCCCTAGGGCCCTGGTCCTCCGAGAGAGAGAAAGAAAGAGAGAATTAGAGAGAGCATACTTAAATTCACACAGGATACCGGATAAGACAGAAGAAGTACTCCAGATATAACAGACTGACACTAGCCCCCCGACACATAAACTACTGCAGCATAAATACTGGAGGCTAAGACAGGAGGGGTCAGGAGACTCTCCATGAATAGTCCAACAAATGGCAGCTTTCTGAGAGGGCTATCCGTATGTAGCAATTACCATATGAACACTTTTCCTACAAGTCCAAAACTTGGGCTAGTAACTAAAATGTTATGACAACCCTAATAAAATAATACAATTTTAAACCATTGCATGGCATTCCATGTTTTTCAATAAAATTATTCGAAAATATCTCTGTATGTAGCGTGATTAGTGACACGTACCATTAAACCCAACCCAATACCATTGCCAATGCAAAAACACTATACAGTGTGTGTTTGGGACTTTTACCATTGAAACAGTTAGAACTGCTATAGCCCAATGGTTTGCTTGTTCGCCAGGAATGGCCTAACTAGCCCAGACCTTTTTGAAGGGAATAAATCACACACACAGAGGTGCCATTTCCTGGACACAAATTATGCCTAAGAGAAGGACAAACGGAATTGCTTTCATGGAGGACTGGCTTTAATTGTGAGGATGACCATACAATTTATTTCCATCATGAGCAAAAGATATTCTTTTTTCTACCCAAAGTTGCAAAGAAAACGTTGTGATATTGAATAAACACAAGAGACCAGCAAAATGGATAAAAGGTTGTGGTGGCAGTAGCAGAAACAGCTGCATCTAGTAGGCAAAACCTGGTACTTTCACACTCATTTATGGTAAATAACATCACAGGGAATACATTACAAAGGATGAAGAAGCAATACTCCCAAGCAGCAGCTCCATACTACTTGTCAGACATTTTATTTTTATTTGACCTTTATTTAACTAGGCGAGTCAGTTAAGAACAACTTGTTATTTTGAATGACTGTTTAGGAACAGTGGGTTAACTGCCTGTTCAGGGGCAGAACGACAGATTTTTACCTTGTCAGCTCAGGGATTCAATCTCGCAACCTTTCGGTTACTAGTCCAACGCTCTAACCTCTGGGCTACCTGCCACATAGAGTACTGTATCCTAGTTGTTGGGGTGGGATTGGTGTGGAGGTCTGGGTGGCTTTTTATAATTTTGTTGGATTTCTCATGCTAGGAAGAATTATGGTCCAAATCAGAAGTTAGGTATTATACTGAAAAAAATATAAAAACGCAACAATTTCAATGATTTTACAGTTACAGTTCATATAAGGAAATCATTCAATAGAAATAAATAAATTGGGCCCTGATCTATGTATTTCACATGACTTGGCAGGGGCACAGCCATGGGTGCCACACCCACTGGGGAGCCAGGCCCAGCCAATCAGAATGAATTTTTCACCACAAAAGGGCTTTATTACAGACAGAAATACTCCTCAGTTTCATCAGCTGTCCGGATGGCTGGTTTCAGACGATGCCGCTGGCGAAGAAGCCTGGGATGGTGTGGTTACACGTGGTCTGCGTTTGTGAGGCTGGTTTGACATACTACTACTATACTAAATTCTCTAAAACGACATTGGAGGCAGCTTATGGTAGAGAAATGAAGATTGAATTCTCTGGCAACAGCTTTGGTGGACATTCCTGCAACCTGCATGCCAATTGCACATAGCCTCAAAACTTGACATCTGTGGCATTGTGTTGTGTGACAAAACTGCACATTTTAGTGGCCTTTTATTGTCCCCAGCACAAGGTACACCTGTGTAATGATCATGCTGTTTAATCAGCTTCTTGATATGCAACACCTGTCAGGTGGATAGATTATCATGCCTAAGGAGAAATTCTCACTAACAGGGATGTAAACAAATTTGTGCAAAAATATGCTTTTTATGCATATGGAGATTTCAGTGATCTTTTATTTCACCTCATGAAACATGGGACCACCACTTTACACCTTGCATTTATATTTTTGTCTTATTAAAGATTATATGAATCCTAGAAATTAAAATGGCCAATTAGGGTGCAATCAATTACCTTAATTTCTCAGCGATCAAATTATATTTCAACAAAGTAATGTTTCAGGAGTGTTAATCTAATATGTTTAACTACAGAAACAATTTCAGAACAATCTGAGATGGTGGGTGAAAAAATCCTATTTTTTGTGCTTTTTGAGGTGGAATGACTCAACAGCGTCTAAGAACATGTCCCACATAGACCTCCACCTGAAAGATCTACTGTATTGCTCTACAATGTAGCTGTTCTAAACTAATGTGTAGGAGCAGTCAAGTATAGCTACACTCTTACCCGTCAAAAACATGTTGTAATGTCTCATCCTCAGCACAATGTCAAGAAGTTCTTTGGCCATTGCAATGATATGGACCGTGCCATGAGAGCTTGTTTGAAGGACGAGGTGAGGACTACCAGCAATTTGGTTTTAATTCACAAGGGATGCCTCACCAGATGACTACTATTGTCATATTTCATTGATGGGAGCACTTCGGTATTTTCAACAATGTGTGTGTGTTTCTCTTTCTGACCAACAGCGAATTGCAAAGAGGGAGAAAAGCAAACAGCATGCTAAAGAGATGAGACAGAGGCTGAAAGACGGCCCTAAGGAAGACTTCTGAATGGCAGTAGACTGAGCCGATGCCCTAGGAAGGGCCACAGGAACTGGGTATTGGAGGACTTAGGACTTACTGGGGCCTACCATGAGAAGCCTACTTTACTGCCTGGACATCTGGCCACAAGAGGTCTCTCATAATGTCGGTTTCAGTATGTGTGTTGAATAGTGTTGGGTGGATTGTTATAGACAGTGGTGGATGATCATTTCGCTACTCAGGGATCAGAGCTCATATGGGGGGTCTGTTTTGAGGACTGCTACCCAACCCCCTGCAATCATGGTTGATTGCATATTTAAAGTACTTAACAAAATAATTGTTTTAAATTGTCTGCGTTTCTGACTGGGGAATGGCAATGATGATTGAACACTGGATTTCTATTGAATAAAGTGTATCAAAACACAGAATTGCCTTGTTATTTTCATATGGGTAGTCAGCAGATGCTTTACTTATATGTGAAAGCTCCAAGCTCACAGGACATTTCATTCATTTACAAATGTGTCAGTGCCATATTCACAGCCTTATTCTGTTAAGGCTAGGGCTGATTTCAAGGTTTTACTGCTAACCTACAAAGCATTACATGGTCTTGTTCCTACATATCTTTCCAATTTGGTCCTGCCGTACATACCTACACGTACGCTACGGTCACAAGACCCATTCCTCCTTACTGTCCCTATAATTTCAAAGCAAGCAGCTGGAAGCAGGGCTTTCTCCTATAGAGCTCCATTTTTATGGAATGGTCTGTATCCATGTGAGAGACGCAGACTCGGTCTCAACCTTTAAGTCTTTATTGAAGACTCATCTCTTCAGTAGGTCCTATGATTGAGTGTAGTCTGGCCCAGGGGTGTGAAGGTGAACGGAAAGGCACTGGAGCGACGAACCACCCTTGCTGTCTCTGCCTGGTCGGTTCCCCTCTTTCCACTGGGATTCTCTGCCTCTAACCCTATTACTGGGGCTGAGTCACTGGCTTACTGGTGCTCTTCCATGCCGTCCCTAGGAGGGGTGCGTCACTTGAGTGGCTTAAGTCACTGACGTGATCTTCCTGTCCGGGTTGGCGCCCCCTCGGGTTCGTGCCGTGGTGGAGATTTTCGTGGGCTGTACTTGGCCTTGTCTCAGGGTAGTAGGTTGGTGGTTGAAGATATCCCATAGTGGTGTGGGGGCTGTGCTTTGGCAAAGTGGGTGGGGTTATATCCTGCCTGTTTGGCCCTGTCCGGAGGTATCGTCAGACATGGTCACAGTGCCTTCCGACTCCTCCTGTCTCAGCTTCCAGTATTTATGCTGCAATAGTTTGTGTCGGGGGGCTAGGGTCAGTCTGTTATATCTGGAGTATTTCTCCTGTCTTATCCAGTGTCCTGTGTGAATTTAAGTATGCTCCCTCTAATTCTCTCTCTTCTCTCGGAGGACCTGAGCCCTAGTACTATGCCTCAGAACTACCTGGCCTGATGACTCCTTGCTGTCCCCAGTCCATCAGGTCATGCTGCTGCTCCAGTTTCAACTGTTCTGCTTGCGGCTATGGAACCCTGACCTGTTCACTGGACGTGCTACCTTGTCCCAGACCTTCTGTTTTGGACTCTCTCTACCGCACCTGCTGTCTCTAACTCTGAATGATCGGCTATGAAATCCAACTGACATTTACTCCTGAGGTGCTGACCTGTTGCACCCTCAACAACCACTGTGATTATTATTATTTGACCATGCTGGTCATCTATGAACATTTGAACATCTTGGCCATGTTCTGTTATAATCTCCACGCGGCACAGCCAGAAGAGGACTGGCCACCCCTCAGAGCCTGGTTCCTCTCTAGGATTCTTCCTAGGTTCTGGCCTTTCTAGGGAGTTTTTCCTAGCCACCGTGCTTCTACACCTGCATTGATGATTGTTAATATCCAGCTTCCATTCATCCTGAACAATCCACTGTATTTGTTATCACAGTAAATAAGGCCTTTTTCAAAGCAGGCCGTTTTGACTCACCTGAGGCCTATTCTCAGCTGTGGTCGATTGTTATTGGTCTGGCACTTCAGTCAAACGAATAGTCTGGCTCCCACCCAGTGTGTGTGTGTGTGTCAGAACACAGAGGGGAAGCATCTGGACATCCATAAGGTCAGTGGATCTTCCAGAGAAACATAATACAATGACCATCTATACAGCAGTTAGCACTAGGAATAACATGCACTTTGTAAATGTTAAGTGATCATCATCTTAGTTATGCAGAATGAAACGCTACAGAGACACAGCCATGGTTGGTATTGCCTAAATCCTGAATGCATTCCACTAGGTAATTGTGTGGAACATTGTAATATTTTATTCAGAGCAAACATCCCCCCTCCTTTTCCTGTCTGGATGACTCACAGCAGTTTAGCATTAGGCCCCCAGTCATTTCTGGAAAGCAGAGTGACGGTGAAAAGAATGCTGAAGAGGGTTATAGTGAGAGTGCCATAGAGGAGCAACCCATTCATGTTTATTTTATGTGGTGTGTTTCAATGGAGAGGAGCCCAAGGACAGATGGATGCTCTTTTAGTTTGTATTTATCTGATCCAAATGATGTGTGCTTTTATCCAAACAAGGACATTGATACTATACAAATGCAGCAAACAAAAATAAAGTTTGTAGGAGTGATGACTAAGTAGGAACAAAAGTTAATACACACAACAAAAACACCATGTTTAAATTAATGTCATAGTTTATTCAAAGCAGCTCGATCCCCAAACTCGCACAATGTATGGATACAGCATCCTACAGACAAAATATACAACTTCTAAGGCACCCCGAGGTGTGATTTTAGACGAGAGAAAGGAGTAGAAACTCAACATGTAATAGGTTTGTAAATGCTTGGAAGATGCATAGAAACATCATATGGTGATGATAGGAGTTTACAAACTAAACCTAAACACAGGGCCGGTCATCATTTTCAAGGATAAGTCCTCAACAAATGAATTATAACGGTTTTACTTCAAATGATTCATTCAAACACAATGTTACTCTATTTGGGTCCTGGGAGAGCAGCCTGGTCTCAGACTATACGTAACAAAGTAAATGTAAACTGAGATACAAATTTGTATGATATGTTACGTTTGGTATGGTTAGATAAGACAGATGTTTACTTAAGGCAAAAATGAGTTGGTGTGGGGTGGATGGGTTGGTGTAGAACATGAACGTCTAGCAACCTAAAGGTTGTGAGTTCAAATCTCATCACAACCAAGTTTAGCATTTTAGCTAATTAGTAACTTTCTCTACTTGCTACTTTTTAGCTAGTTTGCAACTACTTGGCATGTTAGCTAACCCTTCCCACACTTTAATACTAACCCCTAACCTCAGCTAATGTTAGCCACCTAGCTAATGTTAACCACCTAGCTAGAATTCGGAACATATACGTTTAGCAAATCGTAATATATTATACATTTTGCAAATTCGTAACATATCATACGAACGGTTGATGGACATCCACAAATGAATACATACCATACAGAAGTAACATAGCATACTAAAAATGGAGTGTATGGGTTTACATACATAAGACAAAATACTCTTGAGACCAAGTTGGGGAGAGGTACAGGCAAAACTCAAATCTTGAATATATTAATATACATTTAATCTTACACTATACTTTAGCAATATACTGATCAACACGCAAATAATACATCAATTAGGGAAAGTGTTATTCAAATATAATTGGGAATGGTTGATTAGAGATTGATAGAGCTTTGATTTGTCAGAGCTGTTAATAGCAATATTACTTTAAATGTTTCAAAGTTTGGCATAAAGTGGTTATCAACAGCCTTTAAAAATAATGATGCTACATGTAACCATGTTTTTGGTGTGTGTTTGTTGTGTCACCACTATCACACAGGGCAGATCTAGGGAAAAAAGCAATTGACTGAGAATATCTGGAACAGAAGATAAGAGCGAAAGAGATGCCTCTGGGGAAAGGAAAACATTATGGCACTGTAGCCCCAAGGGGAACTTTAGCATTAACTTTAAATAAATACATATAATAATTGTGCAAGATTTCTAACATTGCTTACTATGGCAATACAAAACATACCCTGAAATGTAAAGTATTTTGACAGGCAACACACGTATCTACAATATTGTACATGCATATAGTTACACCATATAACACCTACATGGTTCATATATGTATACAACTGCAAAAACCCACCACTTCCTGAATGATACAAAACAATTTCCACAAAACTACATTTCATTATTGGGTAAACCAAAAATAGATATCCATACATACAATATATGTAGATATACATTTCCCATTTCCTGAAGCCATCATCACATGCAGGTATTATCTGCTTCAGCTGCACTATTACTGCATCTTCACAACACAGACAGCCAACAGACGAAAAGTGCAGTGATTAATTTGGGACAAAACATCTTTCTGTGGTTACAAAAATACACAATGTCTCACTAATAACCGATTGCAAGGTAATATCAAAATAATTATCTGTCCAAATATCATAGCTACACTCTTCACAATGTAATATACATGCCTATATAATCAACGGGGTATCAAACCCTGGTCGTCTTCACGATTCAAGACTGCAGTAGCCCTCTGAGCTAAAGGCTGGGCATTAGCTCTGGGAGCCAAAAGAAGTCTTCAGGTCTCAGGCAAGGTTAGTCAACACAGAAGAGTAAAGCAAACCCCTCCCGCTACACCTTTGCACTGTAATACACATCATATATGTACCTTGATGATAATGATGACGCTGCACTTGTTGCTGCTGATATAATAATGATGACATATGTCTCACCCTCATTCTCTCTTTCCTCCCTTTCCCAGGGAGAGGTCTCCTTTTGATCTATCGACAGTCTCCACATTCTAATGAAAAGATGGAATCAGACAGCTCTGGTTCTCTATGGGAGTGTTGGTCGTGGTCAAAGAGGGCCCTTCTACACATTCACATTCAATCAGAGGTCAAAGACCCTTACTGACAAACCAAATACAAGCAATTGAATAAACACTTCCAAAAGAGCATCGCAAAATGGTCTATATAAATCCAGAAAGAGTTCACTGTCAACACTGCCCATTCACATTGACTTCCCAATTATGGGTGTGTATCATTGGGCATTACCTACCTCTAACTCTTCCCCTGTGGCCCTCCTATTACCACACACCTAATTCAATTGACAGGTTTCACTTCAATTATTATTTACTTCTTTGGCCAGGGTTACTGCATTGTAAGGTGAGAAAATCTATGTTCCACTCTGACCTCAAGCATAGCTTTGATTTTCACTACACCTCAGAGCCCAGGAGGACACTTCACCTCAAAACAGAAAGACTAAAGCAAGATACAAAAAAACAGCAGACTAATAGAAAATATATACACATTGTATGCTTTTTTTGTATTTAGGATCAAACCTAAATACATTTTCAAATAAATAATTGAACAATGACAGCCATCAGATGAGCTCTTTTGCCTCCACACACTCCCACAACATTCTGCTGCTGTGTATCCGTTTCCTGAAGAGCCTTGTTCACGGCACTGGACTCCCAGTAGGCCATTATGAACGCAGAATGAATCCTCTCCAGAAGTTGATGCTTTGCTCATCTTACAGGCAGGGACGTTGAGGGATGACCAAAGTAAAACAAACATTGATGGTGGTGCTCTGCAGGCCCAGATGTTGACGAGAGGAGATAAGGCCTCGGAGACTGGCAAACTACGCTCTGCTGGTTGTTAAAGAAGACTGTTGGTAATTGAAGACCAAAGCCCTATATCTTCAGGGATGTTGCTCAGTAGGTAACTGAAGACCAGATCTCGTGGACCATAGATAGTTCTGCAGCTGTGTGGAGGTGAGAGGTCAGTTATCATACACCTTGTTCTGCAGGTAGCTGAAGAGCGCCTCCAGTCCCTTGGTGGAGCACCACAGCTGTTTGAGCATCTGACACTCTTTCTCATTCACCTCCTCCAGAACCGACTTCAGGATGCTCCGTACCAGGCATTTAGACTCTTCCAGAACCTTCCACACACAGGGTCAAACAGAGAGTAAGAGGCAGCATGCTTCATAGATTGAGGCCCTTCATTTTTACACACTTGATCTGGCAGCATTGTACTGTATTAGTTATAGAACCCATGCACAAATATATATATATATATTTCCCTTTTCACTTATTTGTGGTTTCTGTTTGTGGTTAGATAATATTATCTAAGAGTTATATTCAATTTATAGACCAATGCTCCTGGCAGGCTCCTAGCTCAAGGCCTGGGATATAGCATTTCAGCTCAACATGACTATCTCTATGTCAGAAAAGCCTACCATAGCACTGCAGGTGGACATCTCCTTCACGCGCAGCATCACTTCCTGGTTGAACGTGGTTGGCCAGAATACCTGTGACACCAGGCCCCGGCTGCAGGCTTCCTGTGCCGTGAGCTTCCTCCCGCAGAACAGCATCTCATTGGTCTGTCAGGGTGAGAGGCGGGGACAAGGTAATATAGATGTAAAACTTTGAATAATTAGTTTAATCGTGTTTTACTGCAGGGTTTGAAGAAAAATCTGCACAGGGGACCAGGCAACCAGACTCACCAGAGCCACTCCCAGGATCTGGGGGAAGGTGTAGGAGGAGCAGCCAGAGGGGGTGAGGCGGAGGGCAGCACAGGGCGTTTGGAACCAGGCCCGTTCGCTGGCCCACACCACATCACATAGAGGCAGGATAGCGGCCCCCAGGCCCAGAGCAGGCCCGTTGATGGCCACCACGATGGGCTTCTTAAAGTGGATAAATGCCAGCACAAAGTCTCTGGGAGAGGAGACACAAAACAGTGATTATAAACTATACAGTACAATATGACTGTGTCTTTGTGCTTATTCGTGCTTATCCTACTTTAGGCGAATCAGGTCAAGCAGACTTAGTTTAACCTCTCAAGAGTACATGGGACGCTAACGTCCCACCTGACCAACATCCAGTGAAAGTGCAGGGCGCCAAATTCAAATAACAGAAATCTCATAATTAAAATTCCTCAAACATACATGTGTTATACACCATTTTAAAGATAAACTTGTTGTTAATCCCACCACAGTGTCCAATTTCAAAAAGGCTTTACGACAAAAGCATACCATGCGATTATGTTAGGTCAGTACCTAGTCACAATAAAACAGCCATTTTTCCAGCCAAAGAGAGGAGAGACAAAAAGCAGAAAGAGATAAAATGTATCACTAACCTTTGATGATCTTCATCAGATTGCACTCATAGGACTTCATGTTACACAATACATGTATGTTTTGTTCGATAAAGTTCATATTTATATCCAAAAATCTCATTTTACATTGGCGCGTTGTTATGTTTTGCCTCCAAAACATCCGGTGAAACTGCAGAGAGCCACGTCAATTTACAGAAATACTCATCATAAATGTTGATGAAAATACAACTTATGCATGGAATTAAATATATACTTCTCCTTAATGAAACTGCTGTGTCAGATTTCAAAAAAGCTTTACGGAAAAAAGCACACCATGGAATAATCTGAGTACAGCGCTCAGAGACCAAAACAAGCAATACAGATACCCGCCATGTTATGGAGTCAACAAAAGTCAGAAATAGCATTATAAATATTCACTTACCTTTGATGATCTTCATCAGAATGCACTCCCAGGAATCCCAGTTCCACAATAAATTTTAGTTTTGTTTGATAAAGTCCATCATTTATGTCCAAATACCTCCTTTTTGTTCATGCATTTAGTACAGTAATCCAAATGTGCAGGCACTAGGTCCAGACAAAGTCAAAAAGGTTATATTACAGTTCATAGAAACATGTCAAACGATGTATATAATCAATCTTTAGGATGTTTTTAGCATAAATCTTCAATAATGTTTCAACCAGAGAATTCCTTTGTCTTTTGAAATGAAAGGGAATGGAGCTAACTCTAACGGCCGCACGCCTGACTGAGCCAATGGCCTTCTGGCAGACCCATGACTCAATCAGCTCTCATTCTCTCCCACTTCACAGTAGAAGCCTGAAACAAGGTTCTAAAGACTGATGACATCTAGTGGAAGCCTTAGGAAGTGCAATATGACCCCACAGACACTGTATATTGGATAGGCTACGACTTGAAAACCTACAAACCTCAGATTTCCCACTTCCTGGTTGGATTTTTTTCTATCCAAATCTACTAATAATATACATATCCTAGCATCTGGGCCTGAGTAGCAGGCAGTTTACTCTGAGCAAGCTTTTCATCCGGACGTGAAAATACTGCCCCCTACCACGTTGAAGTTAAAGTATGAAAAATAACTGGTCTTGGTAAGACATCTCATTAAGATCAAATATCTTTAAATAAGATAAATTATCTTACCCACTTGTATCAAGCCTTTTTTAGGTTAAAATAAGCAAAATTATCTTCCAGTGCGCTAAGATAATTGACCTTGGTAAGACGTCAGGTAAATGCACTAACGGTAAGAGATGTCTAGGTAAGTGTGCATGTGTGCTGTGTTCTCTGTTCCTGCTGTAGCCTTCTTTAGGTGGATAATTGCAATCGTGTGTTACTTCCGCGCGCGTGTGTGGCTATAGCTTATGTTCCTCTCTTACCGTACAGCGTCAGCAATGCGGCTGCTCTCTTTCCGTCGGTCTGTGGAGAGGCGTCCTATCAGGTAGGACGGGTCCAGGCCACTGCAGAAGATACTCCCCACAGCACTGAGCAGCAACAGCTTACTGTCATCAGCTGCTGCGTTCCCCAGAGCCCGACACACCTCCTTCATTATCTACACAGAGAGAGAGAGGGAGAAGAGAAAGTGAGTTAGGGTGGAGAGAGAGAGAGAGGAGGAAGAGAGAGGGAAGATTGAACTATCAGATCAGAGCCCTGCTGTACATTACCCCCATGATCTACAGACAAGATAAGAGCGTACACGCTACAGGCAATGCAAGCGTAAACAGGTTATACAGTTGATGTCGGTTTACATACTTTGAGTTTACATATTTTGAGCCATTAAAACTTGTTTTTCAACCACTCTCGTCAACAAACTACAGTTTTGGCAAGTTGGTTAGGACATCTACTTTGTGCATGACACAAGTCATTTTTCCAACAATTGTTTACAGACAGATTATTTCACTGAATCACAATTCCAGTGGGCCAGAAGTTTACATACAGCTTGGAAAATTCCAGAAAATGATGTCATGGCTTTAGAAGCTTCTGATAGGCTAATTGACATAATTTGAGTCAATTGGAGGTGTACCTGAGGATGTATTTCAAGGCCTACCTTCAAACTCAGTGCCTCTTTGCTTGACATCATGGGAAAATCAAAAGAAGTCAGCAAAGACCTCAGAATTAGTTTTTGTAGACGTCCACAAGTCTGGTTCATTCTTGGGAGCAAATTTACAAATGCCTGAAGGTACCACGTTCATCTGTACAAACAATAGTACGCAAGTATAAACACCATGGGACCACGTAGTCGTCATGCTGCTCAGGAAGGAGACGCGGTCTGTCTCCTAGAGATGAACGTACTTTGGTGTGAGAAGTGCAAATCAATCCCAGAACAACAGCAAAGGACCTTGTGAAGATGCTGGAGGAAACTGGTACAAAAGTATCTATACCCACAGTAAAACGAGTCCTACATCGACATAACTTGAAAGGCCGCTCAGCAAGGAAGAAGTCACTGCTCCAAAACTGCCATAAAAAAGCCAGACTACGGTTTGCAACTGCACATGGGGACAAAGATCATGCTTTTTGGAGAAATGTCCTCTGGACTGATGAAACAAAAATAGAATTGTTGGGCCATAATGACCATCGTTATGTTTGGAGTGAAAAGGGGAAGGCTTGCAAGTCGAAGAACACCATCCCAACCGTGAAGCACAGGGGTGGCCGCATCGTGTTGTGGGGGTGCTTTGCAGCAAGTGGGACTGGTGCACTTCACAAAATAGATGGCTTCATGAGGAAGAACAATTTTGTGGATATATTGAAGCAACATCAGTCAGGAAGTTAAAGCTTGGTTGCAAATGGGTCTTCCAAATGGACAATGACCCCAAGCATACTTCCAAAGTTGTGGCAAAATGGCTTAAGGACAACAAAGTCAAGGTATCACAAAGCCCTGACCTCAATCCTATAGAATATTTGTGGGCAAAACTGAAAAAGCGTGTGCGAGCAAGGAGGCCGACAAACCTAATTCAGCTACACTAGCTCTGTCAGGAGGAATGGGCCAAAATTCACCCAACTTATTGTGGGAAGCTTGTGGAAGGCTACCCGAAACATTTGACCCAAATTAAACAATTTAAAAGGCAATGCTACCAAATACTATTTGTGTATGTAAACTTCTGACCCACTGGGAATTTGATGAAAGAAATAAAAGCTGAAATAAATAAATCATTCTCTCTTATTATTCTGACATTTCACATTCTTAAAATAAAGTGGTGATCCTAACTGAACTAAGACAGGGAATGTTTACTAGGATTAAATGTCAGGAATTGTGAAAAACTGAGTTGAAATGTATTTGGCTAAGGTGTATGTAAACTTCCAACTTAACTGTATCTAACTGAGCAATCAGATCAATATTTAATGAACAAAAATAAAAACGCAACATGCAACAATTTCAAAGATTTTACTGAGTTACAGTTCATATATGGAAAATCAGTCAATTGAAATACATTCATTAGGCCCTAATCTATGGCTTTCACATGACTGGGAATACAGATATGCATCGGTTGGTCACAGACACTTTAAAACCTCTCTAGGGTATGTGGGACGCTCCCACCTGGCTAACATCCGGTAAAATTGCAGAGCGTCAAATTCAAAATACAGGAATACACATAATAAGCATTCATAAAATATACAAGTGTTATACATCGGCTTAACCTCTCTGGGATATGTGGGACGGTAGTGTCCCACCTCGCCAACAGCCGGTGAAAGTGCAGGGCGCCAAAACAAAACAACAAAAATCTCATATTCCTCAAGCATACAACTATTTTACACCATTTTAAAGATCAAATTCTCGTTAATCCCGCCACAGTGTCTAATTTAAAAAATGCTTTAGAGCGAAAGCACCACTAATGATTATGTTAGGTCAACACCAACTCACAGAAAAACACAGCCATTTTTCCAGCCAAAGAGAGGAGTCACAAAAAGCAAAGAGATATAATTAAATCACTAACCTTTGATAATCTTCATCAGATGACACTTATAGGACTTCATGTTACACAATACGTGCATATTTATATCAAAAGATCTAATTTTACATTGGGGCGTTACGTTCAGTAGTTCTAAAACATGCGGTGATTGTGCAGAGCCACATCAATTCACAGAAATACTCATCATACATTTTTATGAAAATACAAGTGTTATCCATGGAACTAGAGATATCCTTCTCCTTAATGCAACCGCTATGTCAGATTTTTTTTTTAACTTTACGGAAAAAGCAAACCATGCAATAATCTGAGTACAGCGTTCAGACAACAAAGCAGCCAAAAAGATATCCGCCATATTGTGTAGTCAACATTAGTCAGAAATAGCATTATCAATATTCACTTACCTTTGATGATCTTCATCAGAATGCACTCCCAGGAATCCCAGTTCCACGATAAAATTTTGATTTCTTCGATAAAGTTCATCATTTATGTCCAAATAGGTTATTTTGTTAGCGCTTTTGGTAAACAAATCCAAACACGCCTTCAGGTCCAGCCGAACGTCGGACGAAAAGTTCAAAAAGTTATATTACAGCCCGTAGAAACTTGTCAAACTAAGTATAGTATCAATCTTTAGGATGTTTTTATCATAAATCTTAAATAACGTTCCAACCGGAGAATTCCTATGTCTGTAGAAAAGCAATGGAACGAGAGCTAACTCTCTCGTGACTGCGCCTCAGAGCCTGTGGCACTCTGCCAAATACCTGGCTCAATCAGCTCTCATTCGCCCCCACTTCACAGTAGAAGCCTGAAACAACATTCTAAAGACTGTTGACATCTAGTGGAAGCATTAGGAAGTGCAATATGACACCATTTACACTGTATATTGGAATGTCAAAGAGATGAACTACAAACCTGGACAAACCTGGATTTTCCCCTGCCATATGAGTTCTGTTATACTCACAGACATCATTCAAACAGTTTTAGAAACTTCAGAGTGTTTTCTATCAAATACTACTAATAATATGCATATATTAGCATCTGGGACAGAGTAGCAGGCAGCTTACTCTGGGCACCTTATTCATCCAAGCTACTCAATACTGCACCCCTGTCACCAATCCAGCCGCTGTATCAGATTTCAAAAAGGCTTTATGGTGAAAACATACCATGCGATTATCTGAGGACAGCACCTCTTGTAAAAAAGCAAACAAACATTTACCAGCCAATTAGAGGAGTCACTAAAGTCAGAAATAGCGATAACATGAATCACTTACCTTGGATGATCTTCATATGGTTGCACTCACAAGACTCCCATTTACACAGCAAATGTTCGTTTTGTTCGATAAAGTTCCTCTATGTCCCAAAAACGCATTTTGTTCAGTAATCCAATGGCTCCAAGGCGGTCACAACAGGCAGACGAATACATACTAAAAGTACCGTTAAAGTTCGTCGAAACATGTCAAACAATGTTTATAATTAATCATCAGGTTGTTAATAGTCTATATAATCAATACTATTTCAACCGAACAATACTGTTTTCAATAGAAAAGAAAAGAAACAAACGGCACACTCACGGGAGTGCGCTGAATCAGGTCTGCAAAGTTCCTCTGTCCTCTGACCAAAATGGCTGTTTACTCGTTTTTCAAAATAAAAGCCTGAAACCATGTCTAAAGACTTGACATCTAGTGGAAGCCATAGGAACTGCAATCTGATTCCTAACCCATTGGATTCTCTATAGGCATTGAGTTGAAAAACAGCCAGATGAAAATAATTCCACTTCCTGGATGGATTTTTCGCAGGTTTTCGCCTGCCTTATCAGTTCTGTTATACTCACAGACATTTTTAACAGTTTTGGAAACTTTTATATTTTATATTATATATTTTATATTACCAATTATATGCATATCCTAGCTTCTGGGCCTGAGTAACAGGCAGTTTACTTTGGGAACGCTTTTCATCCAGAGGTGAAAATTGTCATGCTGAAACATGAGGTGATGGTGGCGGATGACTGGCACGACAAATGGGCCTCAGGTTCTTGTCACGCTAACTCAGTGTATTCAAATTGCCATTGATAAAATGGTGTTTGTTTGGCCGTAGCTTATGCCTGCTTATACCATAACCCCACCGTCACAATGAAACACTCTGTTCACAATATCACATCAGCAAACAACTCGCCCACAAGTCGCCGTGGCCTGCAGTTGTGAGGCCGGTTTATCTAAAATTATGTTGGAGGTGGCTTATGGTACATAATAGAACATTACATTATCTAGCAACAGCTTTGGTGGACATTCCTGCAGTCAGCATGCCAATTGCACGCTCCCTCAAAACTTGACATCTGTGGCATGTGTGACAAAACTGCACATTTTAGAGTGGCTTTTTATTGTCCCCAGCACAAACTGCACCTGTGTAATAATTATTCCATTTAACCAGATTCTTGATATGCAACACCTATCAAGTGGATTGATTATCTTGGCAAAGGAGAAATACTCACTAACAGGAATGTAAACAAATGTGTGCACAACATTTGAGAGAAATAAGCAATTTGTGCGTATGGAACGTTTCAGGGATCTTTTAATCAGATCATGAAACATGGCACCAACACTTTACACCTTGCGTTATATTTTTGTTCAGTGTAATTCTTCACACCTGCCCAATGAAACTGAGGCTACAGACAGAGCCATCAGTGCACATGGCTCTAGATCCCAGCATAAATATTCCCCTTAATGACAGAGAAGGCAGAATCCTAATTTGACATAGCAGCAGCAATCAAGCCCCCTCTATACAGTGCCTTCGGAAAGTATTCAGACCCCTTCACTATTTCCACATTTTGTTAAGTTACAGCCTTATTCTAAAATTTATAAAATATTTGTTTCCCCTCAATCTACACACAATACCCCATAATGACAAAGTGAAGACAGGTTTTTATTTTTCTGCAACAAAATAAAAAAATACCTTATTTACATAAGTATTCAGAACCGTTGCATTGAGACTCGAAATTTAGCTCAGATGCATCCTGTTTCCATTCATCAACATTGAGATGTTTCTACAACTTGATAGGAGTCCACCTGGGGTAAATTCAATTGATTGGACATGATTTGGAAAGGCACACACCTGTCTATATAAGATCCCACAGTTGACAGAGCATGTCAGAGCAAAAACCAAGCCATGAGGTCGAAGGAATTGTCCGTAGAGCTCCGAGACAGTCTGGGAAAGGGTACCGAAAATGTCTGCAGCATTGAAGGTCCCCAAGAACACAGTGGCTTACATCATTCTTAAATGGAAGAAGTTTGGAATGACCAAGACTCTTCCTAGAGCTGGCTGCCTGGCCCAACTGAGCAATCGGGGGAGAAGGCTTTCTAATCGACCTGGCCCGGGTATCCTGGAAGGACATTGACCTCATCCCGTCAGTTGAGGATGCCTGGTCATTCTTTAAAAGTAACTTCCTCACCATTTTAGATAAGCATGCTCCGTTCAAAAAATGCAGAACTAAGAACAGATACAGTCCTTGGTTCACCCCAGACCTGACTGCCCTCGACCAGCACAAAAACATCCTGTGGCGGACTGCAATAGCATCGAATAGTCCCCGGGATATGCAACTGTTCAGGGAAGTCCGGAACCAATACACGCAGTCAGTCAGGAAAGCTAAGGCCAGCTTCTTCAGGCAGAAGTTTGCATCCTGTAGCTCCAACTCCAAAAAGTTCTGGGACACTGTGAAGTCCATGGAGAACAAGAGCACCTCCTCCCAGCTGCCCACTGCACTGAGGCTAGGTAACACGGTCACCACCGATAAATCCATGATTATCGAAAACTTCAATAAGCATTTCTCAACGGCTGGCCATGCCTTCCGCCTGGCTACTCCAACCTCGGCCAACAGCTCCGCCCCCGGCAGCTCCTCGCCCAAGCCTCTCCAGGTTCTCCTTTACCCAAATCCAGATAGCAGATGTTCTGAAAGAGCTGCAAAACCTGGACCCGTACAAATCAGCTGGGCTTGACAATCTGGACCCCCTATTTCTGAAACTTTCCGCCGCCATTGTCGCAACCCCTATTACCAGCCTGTTCAACCTCTCTTTCATATCGTCTGAGATCCCCAAGGATTGAAAGCTGCCGCAGTCATCCCCCTCTTCAAAGGGGGAGACACCCTTGACCCAAACTGTTACAGACCTATATCCATCCTGCCCTGCCTATCTAAGGTCTTCGAAAGCCAAGTCAACAAACAGGTCACTGACCATCTCGAATCCCACCGTACCTTCTCCGCTGTGCAATCTGGTTTCCGAGCCGGTCACGGGTGCACCTCAGCCACACTCAAGGTACTAAACGATATCATAACCGCCATCGATAAAAGACAGTACTGTGCAGCCGTCTTCATTGACCTTGCCAAGGCTTTCGACTCTGTCAATCACCATATTCTTATCGGCAGACTCAGTAGCCTCGGTTTTTCGGATGACTGCCTTGCCTGGTTCACCAATTACTTTGCAGACAGAGTTCAGTGTGTCAAATCGGAGGGCATGCTGTCCGGTCCTCTTGCAGTCTCTATGGGGTGCCACAGGGTTCAATTCTCGGGCCGACTCTTTTCTCTGTATATATCAATGATGTTGCTCTTGCTGCGGGCGATTCCCTGATCCACCTCTACGCAGACGACACCATTCTATATACTTTCGGCCCGTCATTGGACACTGTGCTATCTAACCTCCAAACAAGCTTCAATGCCATACAACACTCCTTCCGTGGCCTCCAACTGCTCTTAAACGCTAGTAAAAACCAAATGCATGCTTTTCAACCGATCGCTGCCTGCACCCGCATGCCCGACTAGCATCACCACCCTGGATGGTTCCGACCTTGAATATGTGGACATCTATAAGTACCTAGGTGTCTGGCTAGACTGCAAACTCTCCTTCCAGACTCATATCAAACATCTCCAATCGAAAATCAAATCAAGAGTCAGCTTTCTATTCCGCAACAAAGCCTCCTTCACTCACGCCGCCAAGCTTACCCTAGTAAAACTGACTATCCTACCGATCCTCGACTTCGGCGATGTCATCTACAAAATGGCTTCCAACACTCTACTCAGCAAACTGGATGCAGTCTATCACAGTGCCATCCGTTTTGTCACTAAAGCACCTTATACCACCCACCACTGCGACCTGTATGCTCTAGTCGGCTGGCCCTCGTTACATATTCGTCGCCAGACCCACTGGCTCCAGGTCATCTACAAGTCCATGCTAGGTAAAGCTCCGCCTTATCTCAGTTCACTGGTCACGATGGCAACACCCATCCGTAGCACGTGCTCCAGCAGGTGTATCTCACTGATCATCCCTAAAGCCAACACCTCATTTGACCGCCTTTCGTTCCAGTACTCTGCTGCCTGTGACTGGAACGAATTGCAAAAATCGCTGAAGTTGGAGACTTATCTCCCTCACCAACTTCAAACATCAGCTATCTGAGCAGCTAACCGATCGCTGCTGCTGTACATAGTCTATTGGTAAATAGCCCACCCATTTTCACCTACCTCATCCCCATACTGTTTTTATTTATTTACTTTTCTGCTCTTTTGCACACCAATATCTCTACCTGTACATGACCATCTGATCATTTATCACCCCAGTGTTAATCTGCAAAATTGTAATTATTCGCCTACCTCCTCATGCCTTTTGCACACATTGTATATAGACTCCCCCCTTTGTTTTCTACTGTGTTATTGACTTGTTAATTGTTTATTCCATGTGTAACTCTGTGTTGTCTGCTCACACTGCTATGCTTTATCTTGGCCAGGTCGCAGTTGCAAATGAGAACTTGTTCTCAACTAGCCTACCTGGTTAAATAAAGGTGAAATAAAAAAAAATAAAAAAAAGGGCCTTGGTCAGAGAGGTGACCAAGCACCCGATGGTCACTCTGACAGAGCTCCAGAGTTCCTCTGTGGAGACTGGAGAACCTTCCAGAAAGACAACCATCTCTGCAGCACTCCACCAATCATACCTTTATGGAGAGTGACCAGACGAAAGCCACACCTCAGTAAAAGGCACATGACAGCTCGCTTGGATTTTGCTAAAAAGGCACTTAAAGTATTCTCAGACCATGAGAAACAAGATTCTCTGGTCTGATGAAACCCAAGATTGAACTCTTTGGCCTGAATGCCAAGGGTCATTTCTGGAGAAAACCTGGCACCAGCTTTAAGGTGAAGTGTGGTGGCAGCATCATGCTGTTGGGATGTTTTTCAGCGGCATGGACTGGGAGACCAGTCAGGATCGAGGGAAAGCTGAACGGAGAGATCCTTGATGAAAACCTGCTCCAGTGCGCTCAGGACCTCAGACTGGGGCGAAGGTTCACCTTCCAACAGGACAACAACCCAAAGCACACAGCCATGCTTTGTCATTATGGGTTATTGTGTGTAGATTGACGGGGTGAAAGTCAAGCGGTCATACTTTGTGAATGCACTGTATGTATCCTGATGATTCAACCCTATACACTAATCACTGTAACCCATAAAGAGTTGCAGTCAGCTTTAGAATGGGTGGCCAGTAATAAACTATTCCTGAACATCTCTAAAACTAAAGAGCATTTTATTTGGTACAAATCATTCCCTAAGTTTTAGACCTCAGCTGAATCTGATAAAGAATAAACGGGGCTGTTGAGCAATACTAAATTACTTGGTTTTTTAGCTTGGATTGTACACTGTCACGGTCTAAACATTTTGGTTCAATGGTTGTAAAGATGGGGAGAGGTCTGTCAGTGATAATGCAATGCTCTGCTTTTTTTTGACACCCCACTCCACAAAGCTCGCCCTGCCGGCTCTAGTTTTATCTTATCTTCCTTATTGCTCAGTCATATGGTCAGGTGCTGCAAAGAATGACCTAGAAAAACTGCAGCTGCCAGAACAGAGCAGCACGTCCTGTTCTTCATTGTAATCAGAGGACTAATATCAATACTATGCTGCCAGTCTCTCTTGGCTACAAGTAGGGGAGAGACTGACTGCAACACTTCTTTTTATAAGAAACACAATTGAAATATTCCTAATTGTTTGCATAGTCAACCTACACACTGCTCTGACACACACTTACCCCACCAGACATGCCACTCGGGGTCTTTTCACAGTCCCCAAATCCAGAACAAATGCAAGAAAACATACAGTAGTATTGCTCAAGTGAACAGCAAACCTGGTTTAAAAAAACAGATAAAGCAACATTTCACGGCACAACGCCTCTCACCTATTTGACCTAGATATTGTGTGTGTATGTACTGATATGTAGGCTGTGTGTGGTGTTTTAAATGTATGTAGCTCTGTCCTTGAGCTGTTCTGTCTATTAATCTCTTTATTATGACACGTTTTGTTTGTACCCCTGCTGCTTTCGCAACAGCTAATGGGGATCCTAATAAAATACCAATTCAAATACCAAAGAAGTGGTTAGCTTGTATGAAGAGTTGAGGAAGGGCTGAAAGGGAGTTGTCACAAACAGAAATCATGAAAAAGACTGCTTCATTAGATGTCAAATAGCACACTATTTAACATACAACAGATTTTTAAAAAGGACCAAAGACTTGCTTCGTGCTTTAATTTTTGCCATGGGAAAAATATTGATACCCCGGTATTGTCCCTGCCCTAGTAATCAGACTACATGGGTTAAGGTCAGCGAGTGGGGTGATGGCAGGGTTATGGAGGCTCCAGACGACCTCGGGGTTCATGGAATAATGGTCTCACCCAGTGGGGGTTCCACATAAATACTGCATAGACAGATACTAAAATAAAGCCAATACAGAATGACTGATTGACAGCTGCTCTATGACATCAATACATGCATGACATAATGTGCATTCGGAAAGCATTCAGACCCCTCGTCTTTACACATTTTGTTACGTTACAGCCTTATTCTAAAATTGACACTTTTTTTTGTTCCTAATCAATCTAAACACAATACCCCATAATGATTTTTTTTAAAGAAGGTTTTTAGACATTTTTACAAATGAATTACAAATAAACTGAAATATCACATTTACATAAATATTCAGACCCTTTACTCAGTACATTGTTGAAGCTCCTTTGGCAGTGTTTACAGCCTTGAGTCTTCTTTGGTATGACACTACAACCTTGGCACACCTACACTACCGTTTCAAAGTTTGGTGTCACTTAGAAATGTCCTTGTTTTTTTATAGAAAATCACATTTTTTTTTACCATTTAAATAACATCAAATTGATAAGAAATACACTGTAGACATTGTTAATGTTGTAATTTACTATTGTAGCTGGAAACGGCTGATTTTTGATGTAATATATACATAGGCCCATTATCAGCAACCATCACTCCTGTGTTCCAGTGGCATGTTGTGTTAGCTAACCCAAGTTTATCATTTTAAAAGGCTAATTGATCATTAGAAAACATTTTTGCAATTATGTTAGCACAGCTGAAAACTGTTGTCCTGATTTTAAAGAAGCAATAAAACTGGCCTTCTTTAGACTAGTTAAGTATCTGGCGCATCAGCATTTGTGGGTTTGATTACAGGCTCAAAATGGCTAGAAACAAATAACGTTCTTCTGAAACTCGTCAGTCTATTCTCGTTCTAAGAAATGAAGGCTATTCCATGTGAGAAATTGCCAAGAAACTGAAGATATCGTACAACACGGTGTACTACTCCCTTCACAAAACAGCGCAAACTGTCTCTAACCAGAATATACACTGTATTTCTGATCAATTTAATGTTCTTTCAATGGACAAAAAAAGTGCTACTCTTTCAAAAATAAAGACATTTCTAAGTGACCCCAAACTTTTGAATGTTAGTTTATATTTGGGGAGTTTGATTTGATTTGATTTGAGTTTCTCCCATTCTAGTCTGCAGCTCCTTTCAAGCTCTCTCAGGTAGGATGCGTAGCATCGCTGCACAGCTATTTTCAGGTCTCTCCAGAGATGTTCGATCGGGTTCAAGCCTGGGCTTTGGCTGGGCCACTCAAGGACATTCAGAGACTTGCCTCAAAGCAACTCCTATGTTGTCTTGGCTGTGTTCTCAGGATCGTTGTCCTGTTGGAAGGTGAACCTTTGCCCGAGTCTGAGGTCCTAAGTGCTCTGGAGCAGGTTTCCATCAAGGATCTCTCTGGTCTTTGCTCCGTTCAACTTTCCCTCGATCCTGACTAGTCTCCCAGTCCCTGCCACGGAAAAACATCCCCACAGCATGATGCTGCCACCACCATGCTTCACCGTGCTTCACCGTAGGGATGGTGCCAGGTTTCCTACCGATGTGTTGATTTAAAGAGTTAAATCTTGGTAAAATCAGACCAGAGAATTTTGTTTCTCATGGTCAGAGTCATTTTGGTGCCTCTTGGCAAACTCCAAGCAGGCTGTCGTGCCTTTTACTGAGGAGTGGCTTCCGTCTGGCCACTCTACCTTAAAGTAATTGGCAACATCAAAAGGTTTTGTGACAAACGAGGCATTTGATTCAATGAAAGATTGAGTTTAATTAGTCTTTCTGCCCATAATTTCATTTAAAGTATTAAAAAACTTGTATCCATCATACTTTGTCATTTATCATGGTTTCATAATACAATTTATTCTTATTTTTGTTCAGTTTAGTCACATAATTTCTCAATTTACAGTAAGTTTGCCAAATCAGATGTGCAGCCAGACTTATTCAACATAATTCCAAATTGACATTTTGGGGTATTGTGTGTAGGCCAGTGACCAAAGAAATCTCAATATAATCCATTTTAAATTCAGGCTCTAACAACATTTGGAAAATATCAAGGGGTGTGTTTACTTTCTGAAGGCACTGTTTGAATGTTAACTGATTTGAGCAATTTATTGATTTCATAAACCTTATTTCTCAGGCTAAATATATTAATATGGGCTATTATTTGCCCTTTCCTGGGTAGCTAATCAGAACTAGACATAATATGAAGAAAACAGAGACAAAGCATGAGTGATTCCCCAGACTGAAGGTTTTCACCCCCAATGATCCCTAATTTATCTGGCACAACTGGAGGAACATACGGCAGAGGGCAAATGTTCCATGAAAAATACTGGGTTGCATATGACCTTGTGTAAGATTACGTCAAGCACACTCCAGAGCCAGTTAAATATGCATTTCCATATACAGAATAATGGTCATCTACAGGCTTGATAAAGGAAAGAAAGTGTCCAGAGGTGAAAAGAGGGAGCGAGCACATTAACATGGAGAAGACGCTGTCGCTAAGTAACATCTGCTCGCAATAACATCTGCATGTGACCAATAACATTTGATTTGATTTATACAAACATTATGTTATGGCCTACTGGGATGCACAGGGAAGTGTCATAGACTCATACAACTGCTTATTATCTTATTTCATTTAACTAGGCAAGTCAGTTAAGAACAAATTCTTATTTTCAATGACGGCCTAGGAACAGAACGACAGATTTTGTACCTTGTCAGCTCAGGGATTTGATCTTGCAACCTATCGGTTACTAGTCCAACGCTCCAACCACTAGGCTACCTGCCGCCCCATTAATAGCTTGATGCCTGGGGAAATAAGCAATCAGCTGTCAGTCAAACACACACATAGACAGATACACATCTCCCAAGAGAAGATTTTCTAAAGGGGGACCACTCAGCTCGGAAATCTATGGAATGTATCATAGAAGAGCAGTATGGAAATACAGCACTTGAGAGTGGATGAGTCAGACGTATTCCACACTTAAGCAGAAGGATTTTGATGCAAGGGAATCTTGCATATCACTAGAGCTGCTCCGGTCGCTCATGGCAGTTTTCTACAGTAACAGTCGCCAATGAGATAAGCTCTTTTGAGGGTGCGAAAAAGTAAATTGAACAAACATTGGCCCTAGTTGTTATAGCCATGTTGTGAGTTAGCCAGGACAAAGCCTCCAGTACCGTGGACAGTCAGAGCAGCAGAGGAACTAATTGGCCAATTAATACCAGCTTTTCAGCAGTGGTAATGATCAGTTAAGGACCCGCTGATAACTGGGCACCAGTGTCATTTGAGAGGCAGTGGGTTTTCTCATGTATCGAGACTCCCAAAAACATTAATGGACAGGCTTGCGAATCGCTCAGTACAGTCGTTTGAAGTGAAGAAAGTCCTGCGGAGAACCACT
The DNA here is from genome assembly GCF_018296145.1 of Oncorhynchus tshawytscha. Taxonomy (NCBI): domain Eukaryota; kingdom Metazoa; phylum Chordata; class Actinopteri; order Salmoniformes; family Salmonidae; genus Oncorhynchus; species Oncorhynchus tshawytscha. The sequence continues at coordinate 66,950,318 of NC_056432.1, forward strand.
GTGAAGGCATACTTTGACAATAGTCATATTTTACACAAAGACAATCCATTCCCATTTTCAGTGCGTAAGAAAAATAGGAAAAAACGCTTCTATGCTGAGTTATGTCAAGACAATAAAAGGTTTTTGGCATCAAAATGTAACACTATCAGAGAGGTATTAATTTCTCGGTCATAATCTTCCTATTGAGATATCCATAGAAATCCCATCAAACAATAGTCTGCGATGGGCCGTAATTCAGTCGAGTCACATTGTTACTCATTTAAAATGTGAGGCAATGCATAGTGACATATACATTATGTAGTGCTCCAGTACATACATGGGAAAAAACACTAGGTACTGAATTATTCAAAAAGGTCATGCACAGCTTGAGTCCAATTTCTATGTCAAAGCTTTTACCTATGGTGTCATTGCATTGTTGTTGTGTGTGTGCGTGCATTCATGAGTGTGTGTGTAACGTATCCCCTACCTCTGGTGTTAGTGCGTTGTTGTCAGACGTCTGGCTGGAGAGCAGCACGTGCGTGAAGCCCTCCTCCTTCCTGACGACAATGTCACGGAATCGACAGTTGGTCTCGTTCTGCCGCACGTTGTACCTCAGCCGCTTGTGGAACACGTAGCCTTTGTCCTCTCCAAGCTTCCTCTTCACAGAGCTGTGCAGATTCACCTCACCGTTGGAGAGTGTGGAGCCTGTTGGAACATATGGAGCAGAGTGCGTGATGGGCAGAGTGCGTGATGGGCAGAGTGCGTGATGGGCAGAGGATCCATCAGGAGTCAGAGCAGTGTACCCTACTTTAGAGAGACTTTCCTGGAAAACGACCTGGTGCATCTCAAGGGGTGTACTTGAGCCTCTTCACTGGAAGACTTATTCAGATACATTTGTTGTGCCCACAGTAGTACTGCAAGTGCCAGCTCAGCTAGTGACACAATAGACATGTAAATCATATTTTAACTTCCGTAGAGATGGGATGTGCATTACTGATATCGAAGGAAAAAAACTTGGTCAACTACATTGCTCTGTTTGCATCTCAATAGTTGTCTATTCACACTTTCTTAAAATACTCCCTTGAAAGAGTGAGAAGGCTATATCAATTTTATCATCAGGAAACATCATCCTCATTTTGCATGCTGCTCCTGTCAACGTATCATAACTATTGAATCAGACCCCATCTTGATTCTATTTGTTTCTAAGACAATGAAAGAGGCATGACTGCAAATGAGCACAGAGAATGGATTCACACCAATTCCCCAGTCTGGGGTAAACTATGGCTGTGACAACATTCAAATGCAAGACTAGGATCCTCAGAGAGAAACAAAGTGATTCATTTTGTTTACAGGTCAACATAGAACAGTTAGTGAGCACAGAAGACCAAACAGGGACCAACATTCAGTTACTGACCAAGGAAAACTTAACTTGACCCATTACCAACTACAATGATCATTTATTCTATTTCTACAAATATATTTTATCACAACAAATGTTTCAGCACAAGTATTCTATGACCTGATTTGACCATGGGAAAAAGAGCTAGATCGTAAATGCTGGAAACCATGTCCAAACCTTGGTTTGATCCCTCAGGGGTAGGTAGGCCTGTCAAGAGTCCCCAGACCCCAGACAGATGTTAGAATCCAAGGCTAGCTGTAAGTGTGACAGACATTTCTCGTCTGTCATCTCGTGACATTAGACATCGTAGGTCAATGTTATCACCCAACCAATAAACTATTACATTTGTTGCGATGGGACCATATTGAGGCAAATGTTTCTATGAAGGCAAAGTGACACTAATGAATCCGTATAGTGGATGTATATAGATGGATGACATAATAACCTCAACCCTGTCCTGCTTTCATGATAGACAGAGGTAGAGACGATAATGCAAAGCATAAGGGACTGTAGCTAATTTGTCACCGACCACCTCGATTCGGTCTTATGTGGCAAAATTAGAAATGGTGTTTTTTACATTGGACAAAAGTAGTGATTCAGAGCTACAAAATGGTACATCTTACACTGCAGATGAGGAACAATGGGAAAGTAATTCTGCTTTGAAAGTTGATAAACTTGTAACCCTACTTTTGAGGAAATGGCCCTTGAAAGTTTTGGTACACCTACTGCAGAGCTCTTCTTTGTCTACACATCTTCATCATCGTTCACACCCTCTTAAGCTTTAGCCCCACCCATCTCTTTAGGGATTCACATGCGAGGCCATGTGCTAAACAGAGTGAGTAAGGTATTGTAGTAAACAACCAAAGATTTCAAGACTAAAAGTAGTGAATGTAGTAGCCTACAATAAGGAGAAACTCCAGGTAACAATACACTATGTAGTCCTTTGCCTATATACTAATCTGACTTTGGTGCAGGTAATGTTGTTGTTCACATTACCGTCTCTGGTAAACACACACTATACCAAACAAAATCAAAGTTTGTTTGTCACATGCACAGGATACAAAAGGTGTAAATGGTGCAGTTTGCTTGTACAACTTGTTTGGCCTGCGTTGTGTCAAGTACCTCCAGTTCATACTGATCGTGTACAGAAAGTAGTCCACAACTTTTTTCCACTTTGTCAATAGCACCTGCTAAATTCAGGGAAGCAATGTTGTTTCGAGCAGTAGCAACACTTTTGCAGTTCTCCATGGCTAATGTTAAATCTTTAAAAATAATATGCGGTAGGAAGGCTTCTGTTATTGACAGAAGCATGCTACAAGGCAGACCAATCCAAACTCATCTCTCGGCAAGTCCAGCCCAACAATTATCTCAGCCAATCATGGCTAGCAGGAAGGTTCCTGTCTTTTTCCGTGGCTAAACCAACTAGGCTCGTAATTTAACAATTGTATTTGTATTTACACATGGCATACAAGTTTGTTATTAAGACAGATGAACATTCACATATTCCAGAAGGCATTTCTGCCCAAAAACACATTTTTATAAAAATAAAACGATTACGTTCAAATGACTCTCCTGTGAAGTAGTGACGTACGACATAAGCCTAGCTTCCTGAAACGGGTCACATTTATGAGCCCATTGCTGTGCCTTTCAGCTGGGGTCTACTGATTCTGGATAGGAAAACAATAATTGTCTGTGGAAACACACAAAGGGTGTCTGTGGAAAAGCACAGATTGTTTATGCTTTTTACAAGGATGCCTGCTGTTGGCTTTTCTTCGTAGTTTGGCGCAAATAAATGCAGTGACTTTCCATGCCTTGTTCTAGTCAGATAAGCGAACATTATTCAACCTCTTCACAGCTCTACCGTGGCCGAGGGCTCCAGCTTATCCTGAGTGATAATAGAGAACTAACAGCAACAATAAAATGCTTTACAGAACACGATTCACACCTAACATAAATATGAGGTGTACAATAGTACTGTGTTTCAAGTTGTAAAGTGTCACACATTGTGGTAATGTGGCCATTAACTGCCTTCAGTATATCATCAGTATGCTGCAATGTGTTAAATGTGCCACATGGCACTGATTTGCTTGGGTATGAGATTGGACTAAAACAAAATCATAATAAGAGTGCAAAATACTACCACTGACAAACACCCAGTCTATCAAGACAAATGTAGAAGAATCTAACTATCAATGTGATGACAAAGCCTCCACACATTGTGATTTGACCCTGGCAGAGGTGGAAAGGACTTCATATATATAATCATTAACTCAATGAGGTTAGTCTTGGACTGTGACCCGGGAGTGAAATTCACTGTCCTTATCACCACTCTCAGTAGTACAATACTGAACCATAAGGACCTCAGAGCATGCATTCAACTATAGGTTACGGAGGCATCCTCTGGCTGTCTCATCTACATCTGGTACAATGCAGAGATACAACCTGGTTTACCAGATCCACTATGGCATGTAGCTAACTGTCCAGGATACAATGGATTTCCAATTCAAATGAATATTCCCATCCCGCTGGAATCACTGTAATTCAATAGAGAACAAAACTACATTGAATTGGAATTGAGTGAAAACAAAAATGACAACAACAATATAACAATGTCATTTCCACTGGGATACTATGTAAGCTAACGTTGGCTGGCATATTGGCAAGATAGCAAGCTGACTGAACAAACCAGCATCACCTCAAGCTGTGATGTAAATGTTCCGTCTATCCCTCTGTCTATCAATCCTACAGTTTACTGCACATGTTCATTCAATCAATAGCTAGGGGCCTGAATGTTTTCTAGCCAGGTCACTTGGCCAGGAGAAACTCACGGTCCAACTATCTATAATAAAGGTATATATACACCATCCAGAGTGCGTCACTTACCTAGTTCATTGACCAGTGGTGTCCCGGGGGTCTCCACGCCCCCCATCACCCTCTCCGTGTCATGGGTCAGTCTGTGTGTCCCGGCTGCTGCCCTGTACAGGACATGGTCCATCTCTCCGTTCTGTAGTCCGTTATGAGGGGCCCTTACCGGGGGCACAAACTGCAGTCCCCCCGGAGGAGCCTTGTACGGCATAGCTTTGGTCATCCTGTGTGGAGAGACATGCTTCCCCCCCCCTCCTCCTCCTCCTCCTCCGCTCACCTTCTTCTGCTTCTGAGAAGCTCCAGTACCAACCCCCAAACCCATGCCCTCCCTTACTCCTGCCCCAGGATTAACCCCGGCCCCTGGACTAACACCAGTCCTTTTCTTCTTACGTGCCTCTGCTCGTGCTCTCGGGGAGTCTGGGGCGGGAGGACGGGCGGATAGGAGGTGTGGTCCAACCCCCCCTGGGGGCCCTCCCGGCCTCCATGGTCCCCCTGTCGTCCCGGTGGGCAGCTTGGGAGGTTTGGGTTGTTTGTGTTGGGTGTGCAGATGCAGGCCGTTGATGAACTCCTCACAGTGCAGCAGGTGGTGCTCGGGCTCCCAGGTGTCCTCCTTGCTGCCGTAACCCTTCCACCGGATCAGGTACTCCCACTTCCCCTTCTTGTTGCGCCGCTTGTCCATGATCCGCTCCACCTAGAGGGAGAAAATCAAGAAAGAGAGTCAGAATTTCAAATGACATGATCACAATTCAATGGCATTATCCTTACCTAACAAATACCTATCAGTTTCTTGGCGATTCATTCATAAATTTGCACACGACACCGTTTGTAATGATTTCAAATTAGATTCAAAAATACTAGAGAATGTCATGGTGACAGGTGGTAAGTATGTGTTATAGGGATGTAAATAAAGTCTGACCAGGTTAGAGCTCCACTTTGAATCTCTCCTCTTTAATGTTAGCATAACCAGTCTATCAGTGATTCTGTTCTGGAATTGCTGTGCTGATAGGCAAGCTCTCATCATGCGTTAGAGAGAGTGGTTATGGGAGATGTAGGAGAGGAACAATGGGAGCAGCACTGTGATCACACCATTACAGATGAACCAGATATCTGTTCTGTGGATGATGAGAGAGGATTGATCAGCAAGTCAGAGTGGTACATTTCCAAGTTTTCGAACTTCAATCATGTAAAATGTGGAGCTGACAGACTGAGTATTTTGGCATAAGGGTGGTTCTATATGAATTCAATCACTTTCTGACTGCCCCACTTTTGATTTGCATGAAATATTCCATGCATGTTTGCCCATGGTAGAAGTGGTCAGAAAGTGACTTGCTTGACATAATTGCCAAAACATTCAGGAGATAAATGTGGTCAAAGTTGACCCCTTTTGCATACCCACCCTACCATGAGACATCCATGTTTTCATCACTGAAAAAAGATAAACAGCAGGGTTTGATATCATTTGAAAGCTTACAAACAGGGTTGTCAAACTCTTTAATAATCACGTAGAGAGGTGAAAGCCATGTCGTGCCTACAAACCAGTGAGAAGCGTGACTCCAAACTGCTGTCTGAAAGCAATGGCCACTTTCTCATTCACTTGAGAGATTTCATTGTTCTAGAAACATGAAATGAAATTGGTGATTATAGTGCCTCTACTACAGTCTCGTTTGTCCATTGTGTAACAGACAGGCAGGGTGTTTTTGACATATTGTCAAAAGCACAATAATTAGACTCAGGAGAGCTGGTAATGATGGAGACAATGTTTGGCAGCACTGAACAAGTCCATTACCAATGAGGAAACATTCAATGTTCAGCGACTATATCTGGAATACACAAATAATACAAATCCCAAACCTTAAAGTGTAGACTGACACAGACAGACTCAATAAGAACAGCACACACACACACACACACACACAAACAGAAACACCAACAATAGAAGCAATTCCATCCTGGCTCCAACACAGAAGGACTGGCAGGGGAACACAAATGTACTGATAAAGAGTAGATGTCAGTGGAATAGTACACACATAAATACAGACACACACCCCTGACTAAACTGAAGGATCTCTGAAGTGGAAGAATCTGTTTCAAAGCTGACCAAATTATTTGGTTTTGCCATATAGACACTTACAGTATAAGCACAAAGCACTTCTTCTTAAACTCTATATTAACACTACTCAAGCCGGCCAATAGTAGCAACTCCAGAGAGCTGGGAACGTCAGGGCAGCATATCCCATATCCATTCAAAAATAGAGTAAAACTTAACATCTCAGAATATTCTAGCACAGATAACTTCATGAAGTTCTTAGACTTCTGCAAATGTGTGCGGACACCTCTTCAAATGAGTGGATTTGGTTATTTCAGCCACACCTGTTGTTGACAGGTGTATAAAATCTAGCACACAGCCATGCAATCTGCATAGACAAACATTGGCAGAAGAATGGCCTTGCTGAAGAGCTCAGTGACTTTCAATGTGGCACCGTCATAGGATGCCACCTTTCCCAACAAGTCAGTTTGTCAGATTTCTGCCCTGCTAGAGCTGCCCCAGTCAACTGTAAGTGCTGTTATTGTGAAGGGAAAATGTTTAAGAGCAACAACGGTTCAGCCGTGAAGTGGTAGGCAACACAAGCTCACAGAGCAGGACTGGCGAGTGCAGGAGCGCACAGCCCGCAAAAATTGTCTGTCCTCAGTTGCAACACTCACTACAGTGTTCCAAACTGCCTCTGGAACCAACGTCAGCACAATAACTGTTCGTCGGGAGCATCATGAAATGGGTTTCCATGGCCGAGCAGCCGCACACAAGCCTAAGATCACCATGCGCAATGCCAAGTGTCGGCTGGAGTAGTGTAAAGATTGCCGCTATTGGTCTCTGGGGCAGTGGAAACGCGTTCTCTGGAGTGATAAATCACACTTCACCATCTGGCAGTCTGATGGACAAATCTGGGTTTGGCTGATGCCAGGAGAACGCTACCTGCCCCAATGCATAGTGCCAACTATAAAGTTTGGTGGAGGAGGAATAATGGACTAGGGCTGTTTTTCATGGTTCGGGCTAGGCCCCTTAGTTCCAGTGAAGGGAAATCTTAACGCTACAGCATACAATGAAATTCTAGACAATTCTTTGCCTCCAACTGTGTGGCAACAGTTTGGGGAAGGCCCTTTCCTGTTTCAGCATGACAATGCCCACGAGTACATAGCGAGGTCCATACAGAAATTATTTCTCGAGATCAGTGTGGAAGAACTTGACTGGCCTGCACAGAGTCCTGGCCTCAACCCCATTGAACACCTTTGGGATGAATTGTAATGCTGACTGTAAGCCAGGCCTAATCGCCCAACATCTGTGCCCGGCCTCACTAATGCTCGTGGCTGAATGGAAGCAAGTCCCTGCAGCAATGTTCCAACATCTAGTGGAAAGCCATCCCAGAAGAGTGGAGGCTGATATAGCAGCAAAGGAGGGGACCAACTCCATGTTAATGCCCATGATTCTGGAATGAGATGTCCAACAAGGAGGTGTCCACATACTTTTGGTCATGTAGTGTATGTCTCTCGGCTTCCGGGGATAGTTGATTCCTAAAAGTACATTTGTAACGTGCTGCTGGTGGCAGATACAGTAGGACCCACTGTGGGAAGGAGATAAGAACCCATAGGCTGACATGTAGGCTGTTATCATGGAGAACCCTTAAACATGACTGTGGATATTCATGGTCACACACACACACACACGTTGAGCATGACATTTGACAGAGCCATTATGAATGACCACAGAATACAAATAGTCAAGGGGGAGCTTTCTCCATTCTACACACAGACACCCGGATGCATAATAAAGGTTATGTTCTCTGGATCATGGGTCATGACCCTTTCAGTGGTCGATATTATTCTGTATAACATTCTGTTTTCGGAGTATGTTCATGTGTGTATAGATGTGCATGTGGTACAGGTGTTCTTCTGTTTGCCTGTTGCATGTCCACCCCCAGAGACCAAGCAGACAGAAACAAGCCTAATTGGTTGGCAGCAGCTCTCTCACGCCCTCCACCACATCTCAGGAGGGACCTTCCCTCTAGATCTCCTGTTCTCATGGAGGCAGTTGACAATGGCACTGGAGAAACTAGCAGCAGACCTTGATGCATCAGGGACCTCACTGAGGTTCTCTGTAGCCATTCATGCTTTATTCCAATAACCATCATTACATGCTGCAGAGAAGCAATCTTTATTATTACATTTAGGAAGCCACACACTGTAGAATTCAAGTGTGTTATTAGACAACTCGATATCTATGATGTCCTCTTTCAATAATCTGTGATGGGCTCTTAGTGTGCAAATTAATATACAGTACACTGAATGTCAACTACTAACTTGAACTGTTGACCTAGGTTGTTCTCTGACAGTACAACAAAGATAGAAACCAAATTAGTATTGGAAAGGGGGCGGTTTTATAGAGAACAGAGTCTGTTTTATACTGCAATCCATTTCTTGATCCAGTCCTCCATTCATCACACAACCTCACATCTTGCCAAGAGTTGTTTTTCTTCAGCAGTTAACCTTGTACCAGATGGAAGTGCCCTGACATTTAGCCCCAGCCTTTCCTTGGTGTTTAGTTGTCTCGTACACAATGCTGTGGATGACATGCTGTGGGAAGACAAGCAGGCTCCCACACTAAGGAGCATGCAGACATCAGTCTGGCTCCTATACTTTACCCTCCCCACTAGTTATGTAGCGGCCTGCCTCCAGTTCAAATGCTTTTCTCCTTTCCTTTAGAAAACATCCTCCCACCCACATGACATCGAAGGTGGGAGGGGCAGTGTAGGTGTACAGAGGAGAGTTTAATGAAATGCCTTAAAAAAAAAGGAGTAACAAAAAAGTAGTGCTTTGCACCCACACAGGAGAGAGCGAGTAGCGCAGAGCTCCACACGACATACACCTCTGTGTAACACACACACACACACAGAAAGCCGGAATGGTCGTCTGCCTCCCAGCAAGCCCATTAACACATAGGAAGACACTGAGCCCAAATGGCCATCTGCCCATTACCAGACAGGGATGGGATGAGAAACAGGTACAGAAATACAGAGCCGCTCCACATTGATACTATGCTGGCCTGTGCATAACAGTTACACTGCATTCAGAAAGTATTCAGACCCCACTTTTTCCACAATGTGTTACATTACAGCACTCTAAAATGGATTAAACAACCCCCGCAAAACATTTTTTAGTAGATCTGTGATCTGTGGCTCGACACAAATCTGACTCAGAGTTCTACGGACAATTTCTTCGACCTCATGGCTTGTTTTTTTTTTTTGCTCTGCCATGCACTGTCAACTGTAGGACCTTATATAGACAGGTGTGTGCCTTTCCAAATCATGTCCAATCAATTGAATTTACCACAGGTGGACTCCAAATCAAGTTGTAGAAACATCTGAAGGATGATCAATGGAAACAGGATGCACCTGAGCTCAATTTATTGTCTGAATACTTATACTCATTCTCCAAGATGGCGTAGCACTGCAGACGTGTTTTGTTCATCCTCTTGTGTACTTTTGTATTTTTTCGTCTTTTTTTGTATATATTTCAATTTTATTTTCAATCTCTTCTCCATTTTAGTTCAATTATACCTTCCGGTAACCTGCCTCACCCAATGTGATACGGAACCGCTATTATTTTTCATATTTAAACCTTACAGCAAGAACCACCTAGCCATCAGAAGCTAACCAGCTAATTAGCTACAAGCTATTTAGCCACTGCTAGCGGCCTTTACCTTCTGCACAGGTACCAGCCCTTTTTTTAGCATGGATAATACTCGCGAGCCTACCAGTAACGGACTGTCTCTCCACTACAACGCCGGATTCCTGTCGTAATCCCTGGCCCATTCTCCTGATCTTCACAGCTAGCTAGCACCCACCGAGTTACCCAGTATCGAAGCTATCCGAAGCCCACCTCCCGGCCTACTGAGTCGACACGGCAGCCCGCCGCACCACCACGACACGTCTGCCGACGAATACTCCATCCGCTGTGCCTTCAATCGGCCTCAGTCGGAGCAGACGCTTTAAACACTGCGTCACCCGCGTGATAGCAACTACTCCGCGGCTCCCCTGTTCCTTCTATTGCTGCCCCCTATGATCCCTTGGCAACATAGCTGATGCCCGCTGGACTGTCCATTAATCACTGTACTCCATTTTGTTTGTTTGTTTATTTATTTGTAAAAAACATAATAATAATAATACAAATGATCTGTCGGCCCCAGCCTCGAACTCAGGCCCTGAGTGTAGTTAACTGACCCTCTCTGCCCTGTCATCGCCATTTTACCTGTTGTTGTTTTAGTTCATTAGCTGTGGTTGTCTCACCCGTTGTGGTCTTAGTTAGCTCTCCTAATCAACACCTGTGCTTTCTTTATGCCTCGCTGTATGTCTCTCATATGTCAATATGCCTTATACAGTGCCTTGCGAAAGTATTCGGCCCCCTTGAACTTTGCGACCTTTTGCCACATTTCAGGCTTCAAACATAAAGATATAAAACTGTATTTTTTTGTGAAGAATCAACAACAAGTGGGACACAATCATGAAGTGGAACGACATTTATTGGATATTTCAAACTTTTTTAACAAATCAAAAACTGAAAAATTGGGCGTGCAAAATTATTCAGCCCCTTTACTTTCAGTGCAGCAAACTCTCTCCAGAAGTTCAGTGAGGATCTCTGAATGATCCAATGTTGACCTAAATGACTAATGATGATAAATACAATCCACCTGTGTGTAATCAAGTCTCCGTATAAATGCACCTGCGCTGTGATAGTCTCAGAGGTCCGTTAAAAGCGCAGAGAGCATCATGAAGAACAAGGAACACACCAGGCAGGTCCGAGATACTGTTGTGAAGAAGTTTAAAGCCGGATTTGGATACAAAAAGGCTTTAAACATCCCAAGGAGCACTGTGCAAGCGATAATATTGAAATGGAAGGAGTATCAGACCACTGCAAATCTACCAAGACCTGGCCGTCCCTCTAAACTTTCAGCTCATACAAGGAGAAGACTCATCAGAGATGCAGCCAAGAGGCCCATGATCACTCTGGATGAACTGCAGAGATCTACAGCTGAGGTGGGAGACTCTGTCCATAGGACAACAATCAGTCGTATATTGACAAATCTGGCCTTTATGGAAGAGTGGCAAGAAAAAGCCATTTCTTAAAGATATCCATAAAAAGTGTTGTTTAAAGTTTGCCACAAGCCACCTGAGAGACACACCAAACATGTGGAAGAAGGTGCTCTGGTCAGATGAAACCAAAATTGAACTTTTTGGCAACAATGCAAAACGTTATGTTTGGTGTAAAAGCAACACAGCTCATCACCCTGAACACACCATCCCCACTGTTGGTGGTGGCAGCATCATGGTTTGGGCCTGCTTTTCTTCAGCAGGGACAGGGAAGATGGTTAAAATTGATGGGAAGATGGATGGAGCCAAATACAGGACCATTCTGAAAACCTGCTGGAGTCTGCAAAAGACCTGAGACTGGGACGGAGATTTGTCTTTGTCTTCCAACAAGACAAAGTCCAGACCTGATCCAAAATCATGAAAACTGCTGCAAATGCTCTCCAAAATCTACAATGGAATAGTTCAAAAATACGCCCAATTTTTCAGTTTTTGTTAAAAAGTTATATATATGAAATATCCAACATATGTTGATGAGACATACCCCAAGCGACTTACAGCTGTAATCGCAGCAAAAGGTGGCGCTACAAAGTATTAACTTAAGGGGGCTGAATAATTTTGCACGCCCCTGGTTAGTTATCATTGTTTTAGTTTACTGCGGAGCCCCTAGTTCCACTCATTATAAGTGACCTCACCCATTATAACCAGCTTATCCAGAGATACAACGTCTCTTGTCATCACTCAGTGCCTGGGCTTACCTCCGCTGTACCCGCACCCCACCATACCCGTCTGCACATTATGCCCTGAATCTATTCTACCACGCCATCTATTCTACCAGAAATCTGCTCCTTTTATTCTTTGTCCACAACGGTCAAAACTGGAGACCAGTTTTGATAGCCTTTAGCCGTACCCTCATCCTACTCCTCCTCTGTTCCTCGGGTGATGTGGAGGTAAACCCAGGCCCTGCGTGTCCCCAGGCACCCTCATTTTTTGACTTCTGTGATTGAAAAAGCCTTGGTTTCATGCATGTCAACATCAGAAGCCTCCTCCCGAAGTTTGTTTTACTCATTGCTTTAGCACACTCCGCCAACCCTGATGTCTTTGCCATCTGAATCCTGGCTTAGGAAGGCCACCGACAATTCTGAGATTTCCATACCAAACTACAACATTTTCCATCAAGATAGAACTTCCAAAGGGGGAGGAGTTGCAATCCACTGCCGAGATAGCCTGCAAAGTTCTGTCATACTTTCCAGGTCTATACCCAAACAGTTTGAACTTCTATTTTAAAAATGAACCTCTCCAGAAATAAGTTGCTCACTGTTGCCACCTGCTATCGAGCCCCCTCCGCTCCCAGCTGTGCCCTGGACATCATTTGTGAATTGATCGCCCCCATCTAGCTTCAGAGTTTGTTCGGTTAGGTGACCTCAACTGGGATATGCTTAACACCCCGGCAGTCCTACAATCTAAGCTAGATGCCCTCAATCTCACACAAATCATCAAGGAACCCACCAGGTACAGCCCTAAATTCGTAAACATGGGCACCCTCATAGACATCCTGACTAACTTGCCCTCCAAATACACCTCCGCTGTTTTCAAATCAGGATCTCAGTGATCACTGCCTCATTGCCTGTATCCGCTATGGGTCCGCGGTCAAACGACCACCCCTCATCACTGTCAAACGCTCCCTAAAACACTTCTGCGAGCAGGCCTTTCTAATCGACCTGGCCTGGGTATCCTGGAAGGATATTGACCTCATCCCGTCAGTTGAGGATGCCTGGTCATTCTATAAAAGTACATTTCCTCACCATCTTAGATAAGCATGCCCCGTTTAAAAAATGCAGAACTAAGAACAGATATAGCCCTTGGTTCACTCCAGACCTGACTGCCCTTGACCAGCACAAAAACATCCTGTGGCGGACTGCAATAGCATCGAATAGTCCCCACGATATGCAACTGTTCAGGGAAGTCAGGAACCAATACACACAGTCAGTGAGGAAAGCAAAGGCTAGCTTTTTCAAGCAGGAATTCGCACGCTGTAGCTCTAACTCCAAAAAGTTTTGGGACACTGTAAAGTCCATGGAGAACAAGAGCACCTCCTCCCAGCTGGCCACTGCACTGAGGCTAGGTAACACAGCTGCTAGCTGCCCCCCCCCCCCGCAGCTGCTCGCCCAAGCCTCCCCAGCTTCTCCTTCACCCAAATCCAGACAGCAGATGTTCTGAAAGAGCTGCAAAACCTGGACCTGTACAAATCAGCTGGGCTAGACAATCTGGACCCTCTCTTTCTAAAACTATCTGCCGCTATTGTTGCAACCCTTATTACCATCCTGTCCAACCTATCATTCGTATCGTCCGTGATCCCTAAAGATTGGAAAGCTGCCGCGGTCATCCCCCTCTTCAAAGGGGGTGACACCCTAGACCCAATCTGCTACAGTCCTATATCCATCCTGCCCTGCCTATCTAAAGTCTTCGAAAGCCAAGTTAATAAACAGATCACTGACCATTTCAAATCCCACCGTACCTTCTCCGCTGTGCAATCTGGCTTCCGAACCGGTCACGGGTGCACCTCAGCCACACTCAAGGTACTAAACGATATCATAACCACCATCGATAAAAGACAGTACTGTGCAGCAGTCTTCATCGACCTGGCCAAGGCTTTTGACTCTGTCAATCAACGTATTCTTATCGGCAGATTCAATAGCCTTGGTTTTTCACCAACTACTTTGCAAACAGAAGTCAGTGTGTCAAATTGGAGGGCATGTTGTCCGGACCTCTGGCAGTCTCTATGGGGGTACCACAGGGTTCAATTCTCAGGCCGACTCTTTTCTCTGTATATATCAATGATGTCACTCTTGATGAGGGCGATTCTCTGATCCACCTCTACGCAGACGACACCATTCTGTATACTTCTGGCCCTTCCTTGGACACTGGGCTAACTAACCTCCAAACAAGCTTCAATGCCGTACAACACTCCTTCCGTGGCCGCCAATTGCTCTTAAATACAAGTAAAACCAAATGCATGCTTTTCAACTGTTCGCTGCCCGCACCCGCCCGACCAGCATCACCACCCTGGACGGTTCCGACCTAGAATATGTGGACAACTATAAATACCTAGGTGTCTGGCTAGACTGTAAACTCTCCTTCCAGACTCATATTAAACATCTCCAATCAAAAATCAAATCTAGAATCGCCTTTCTATTTCGCAACAAAGCCTCCTTCGCTCACGCCCACAAACTTACCCTAGTAAAACTGATTATCCTACCGATCCTCGACAAATCCTCAACAAATTGCAAAAATCGCTGAAGTTGAAGACTTTTATTTCCCTCACCAACTTTAAACATCAACTACCTGATCAGCTAACCGATCGCTGCAGCTGTACATATTCCATCTATAAATATCCCACCCAATCTACCTCATCCCCATACTGTTTTTATTTATTTACATTTCTGCTCTTTTGCACACCATTATCTCTACTTGCACATCATCATCTGCTCATGTATCACTCCAGTGTTAATCTGCTAAATTGTAATTATTCACTCCTATGGCCTATTTATTGCCTACCTCATTCCTTTTGCACAAAGTATATAGACTTTCTTTTTTCTACTGTGTCATTGATTTGTTTGTGTTATTGGCTTGTTTATTGTTTTTACTCCATTTGTAACTCTGTGTTGTTGTCTGTGTCACACTGCTTTGCTTTATCTTGGCCAGGTCACAGTTGCAAATGAGAACTTGTTCTCAACTAGCCTACCTGGTTAAATAAAGATGAAAAAAAAATGTAAATAAGGTATTGTTTTTTAAAAATGTTTTATAAATTTGCAAAAATGTCTAAACCTGTTTTCGCTTTGTCATTCTGGGAAATTGTGTGTCAATTGATGAGGATTTTTATTTATTTAATACATTTTAGAATAAGGCTGCAACGTACCAACATGTGGAAATAGTGAAGGGGTCTGAAAACTTTCCAAATGCACTGCACACAGTGTATCATATTGAGCCTGAATGGTGGTCTGTGCCCAGCTTGCTCATTACCAGAGAGAGGAGATATATTAAAGAGACTTGTGCTGTGGAGTCTTCACCTCATTCCCCGGAGCCAGCTGCTTCTTACAGCGCCATGGTGGCCCTGGCCAATCTGTTCCTTCTGACAATGACCACCCCCAAGGGGGACAATCAGCAGGGGGCAGACGTTCAATCTCAGTAGCGCACACACACACACACCCGTGCATGCATATACACAGACACACACACACAGTTCGGCTGGTGTGATGAGACCGTAACATCCTCTTTCTCACTCTGACATAAGGGCCATTGTTAGTGGCCAGACCTGACATGTCACCCTGCTGGGTTCTTACTTCCAAATTGATTATTTCTGTATGCCTGTTCACCAACTATTCAATAGGAGTCACAAGCCAAGAAACACTGATTACGTGCACATTTGCAGACAAGTTGTCATGCCCTGACCTTAGAGAGCCTTTTTATTTCTCTATTTGGTTAGGTCGGGGTGTGATTTGGATGGGCATTCTAGTTTTTCTATTTCTTTGTTGGCCGGGGATGGTTCCCAATCAGAGGCAGCTGTCTATCGTCTCTGATTGGGGATCATACTTAGGCAGCCTTTTTTCCACCTTTAGTTGTGGGGTCTTGCTTGTGTGTAGTTGCTTTCTGCACTGCATGTAACGTTACATTAGTTTTTGTATTTTGTTGTTTTTTCGGTGTCATTTTAAATGAAAGTAAAATGTACGCCTACCATGCTGCACCTTGGTCCAATCGATCTCTAAACGATTGTGACACAAGTGGACATAAACACGAGAAACAAAAAAGAAATACACACACTCCTCCTATATTCCCTCTGCATTCCAACTAGGCTATCAGGAGAATGTTTAATGTTAAAGGCTTTAGGTGTGGATGTGGAGCTGTTGAGCTCCAGAAGTGACGAATGCTCCTGCCACCCGAGGTGCTGTGCACATTAGTATGACTAAACAACCTAAGATGGGCGAGCAGCAGGGCTGTCATGAAGAGACGATTATGATGCTTACCGCCCCGCGCACTGTCACACTAACCAGATCAAAGCCGACTTCAGAGAGAGAAAACACTCTCTTTCCTCAGGTTAGTAAAACAGACAAGGGGTGTGGGTTGGAGAGGGGTTCAACAACACACACAATACATGACTATGAGCTGGCAGGGAATCAGTGGAGGGGGAGATGCCTATCCTGAGCATCCTGTTCACAGTACCCAGAGCCTGGGTATAGCAGGAACACACTGAGGTCTTCCAGGGCTGAGTATTGCAGTTTATCGGGTGTCATAGGGGTTCATTTATTCCTTTAACAATTAAATTGACATTTATGTTTGTTGGTGAACACCAAATTCATTAAAGAAGCCAAATCTCAAATTAAGCAATGGGCTTGAAGACTCAAAGAACACATTGTGAGTATACTGTGTCTGAGACAGCTTCAGTGTATTTGGCGACCCATTAAGTGCTGTGTATCTCCCATGCAATGCATAGTTTATTGCCCTCATGGCCCACGTTTCCCCCTGCGAGGTCAACCCGTTTCCTCCAGTCTCTCTCCACCGCTCCCAATGGCCAGTTGCAACTACTTTTGTTTTGAGTTAGAACTTGTGGTTGTGTGTTGTGCTGATAAAGGCTGCATGTAGATGGTTAACAACTTGATTACTTTATGAATTTTGAATGAAGAGAATAATGAACTGATGATTATTTCAGCTGCATCTTGACAGCTCATTGTGTTGAACAATATTTATATCACTTGTTGACTAATCAAAAGGTTCTAATTTAGCTCACTCCATAACCACTTTCATGACATTTTCTGGAGGCGTACAAATGTGATTTATTTCTATAACAGAATATTCATATTTCCCTACATCATATCATGCATGTCTTGATAACATAACACAAACTCCTAAATATAGCCTATCTATTGCTAATCCATAGGATTACTGTTGCTCAGTCACACAACAGAGGATTTAGCAGAACTGCAGGTGTTCTGAGACATTGGAGCATCTAGTGTAGGTGGCCACTTGAATAGGCCAGACCATCTCAATCAATATGAGGTAAGGAGAGGGAGAACATAAAATGAGTGAGAGAGTGTGAGAGCGAGTGAGAGAGTGTGTCTGCGGGGGGTGGGGTGGGGGGTGGACAGAGAGAAGCAGAAAGAGAAGCAGAGAGGAACTGAGAGAAACTGATAGATTAATGTTTGAGTGATGGTGCATAAGTAGCATAATTGTACAATCATAGGCCTATCATATTTCAAAGATATTCCTCTGAAAACTTTGCGAAATTAAGTTGAGACATGATCTTGAAATATCAATAATTCTGAGCTCTTCAATGTTTCAAATTCGATTCAGATAATTTTGATTCAACTTACATGGCATTTAACTGGGTGTATAGGCCTAGATGTTGCAGTTCCTAATTGGAAAGTAAAAACTCCAGTTCAAATTCCTCTTCAGCACATCATAGCTTCTTAATGCTTCTAAACTAAGTGTATTATAGTCCTACAGTTTGTTAGGTAGCCTAAACACACCTTCACGTGTAACACACGTACAGGCCTACATTTCCTGAATCCAATTCATGAGTCATACAGAGGGACACTATTGATAGTGAAGTCTTCCTCTCATACTCGCTTACTGGAATACACAGATCTATGTGCAAAAAAGGCACTTCCAGAAGGAACATGTGCTAACTGTCAATTTCAGTCAGTGATCGCCACCGATCACTTACCGTCAGAAATTGCACATTTACGGTGTAGCCAATTAATATGCCATATGAAATGTGACCAGGGCTTGTTAGGTTATATAGAGCAACAGACCTCCCATCATATAAGTGCATTTCTCATTACTGCATTGTTTATTTTAAGGTCAACTGTTTACGGTGCAATGATTAAAATGAATATGGATTCAAACGCCTGAGGAGGAGTATTCGGTGGAAAGTGGACATGCACATTTTCCAACTATGTCAGCAAACACAGGAAATGTAGGCCTTATGACAATGTTATTCCTAATGACTAAAAATGACTTGTTATTACTAATGGCTCAACTCAACTGGTAGAGCATGGCGGTTGCTACACCAGGGTCGTGGGTTCAATTCCCAAGGGGGTCAGTATGAAAATGTATTCACTCACTCCTGTAAGTCCCTCTGGATAAGAGTGTCTGCTAAATGACTCAAATGTAATGAATAAGAATTCTAATCAATCACTACAGCATACAGTTGATGGTAACATGCCACACAATAGGTCAAGTACAAGGCAACTTATTTACCTATCTGGTGATGACCAGACAATCCAACTAGTTTATGACCTTGCAGTGCAACTGGTATAGGCCACCGTGAAAAGAAAGTGAAACATGGTCGCATGACATCACTCCTCCAATAAAGAAGAGTTGGAGTCAGCTACATTGTCAACAATAGGCCTACAATAAGCACAAGACTAGCATGGAAGACTATTTATTGCTGCCAACATCTTGGTCAATCTATCACCATAAATCATGCCACCCCCATTGGGCCAAAACTGGTTGAATCAAAGATATTTCCACATCATTTCACCCCCCCCCCGAAAAGCAATGTGATGACGTTGTAATCAACGTGGAAAACTGGATTTGCAAAAAGAATTGCAAAAAGTAATCAACATAAGGTCATCTTTTTTCGCCCAACTTTTAACCTAAAACTAACAAAAAAAAATGCACAATGTCATTGATTTTACGTTGAATTCACGTTAGTTGAAAACTGAACCAAATCTAGGCCTAAACTAGACGTTGAACTGACGTGTGGCCAGTGGGATGTGCGCGTAATCATCGAGACCTTCTAGGCTATTCCATCCATCCATCACCCAACATTTAGCAAACTTTTCGCCCCGGAATTGTTGAGGCGCACATTCTGGTACGACACATGCATCATCTAGTTAAAACACAATAACTCCATCGAAGCTTCTCCACTACATTGTTGTCACCTCCACTAAATGTTTGCTAGGCTAATAATACATTGCCTATCCTCTGGCATGCGCACCTTCCTAACCATCACCAATCTGGAGCAATTCGCCGTGTACGTTTAGTGCTCTTGTCACTTTATCATGACTTTCAACTAGCGCGACCGATAGGGAGTTTATATTTTATGATCTTATCGCGAACTCGAACACACACAACTCTATACAATTCACCCCATACAAAAGTCGCCGAGGCACATCGAAAAAAACGACGAGCCTCATCTTCTCGAGAGGGTTGGTTAGTTACGCCTGTTAAAGGGTTTAGGACTTCGTTTTTTCACCATAAACGAGGACCTCCCCTTACTTCCTAATTCCAGTATTCGTCAATACTACAGAGTATGTCGCTTAGACATGGTTTCACAGTACCTCGTAAAGGTCTCCCGAAGCCATCCTGTGGTGCGGACTTCGGCGGCGCGGCGTTCTTGCTTGCCTTGTTGGCTTTTTTGGATCCTATTCGCTCGGTGTTTTGGCGAAAGCCCTGATGGACGGGTATTAGCGAGCAGCCTTGTTATTCTGAGCCAGCCGCAGTAGCAGATCATCAGACAGTGTCAATCGAGCCCTGCGCTCTGCGATGGATCGCTCTTCACTTAAAACAAACAACCAAGGGGAGATTGGGGCGGTGCTGTTTATTCAGTGCCGAGTGGATGACTGAAATTAGTCAACGTATGAACGTAAATCATGTGCGAAATGCGCTCCAGTCCTCTGCGCTGTAGAGGTAGCCCAATATCCATGAACCAAATGGCTGATGAATAGACGTCTACTGTTGAGGGACACCAAATGATGAGTCCAATTTGCTTTCCTTTCCTGTCTGTCCAGTTGAATTGAGACGATCATTTGAAGAACTAATTGGTTTTTTAATCAATTTCACCTAGCACATGTGTTATTGTGATTTATGCGATGTAGTACATTTGATTAGAGAACTGTCATTGCACATTGTAGTAAACATATTGTCCTCTTCCATTTTACTGCAATTTTTCACATTAAATGTTAAAATGACACGATGACCCTGACACTCACTGTAATGACTGTTCTCCATGTAATAACATACTTGTTAACATTTATTTACCCTAAATGAGATAGACCTACTTTTCCAATAATGAATGGGTTACATTTACTCATTAGGTGTAAATGAAATGCTTAATAAAATAGTCCTGCTCCTCTGAATACCTTCGTGTTTTAGTTGGTGGCTAAACTCAACTGGTTATTAATTTAATTAAGAATAAGATTATCACTGCTTTTTCAATACTGACATAGTGTGGACTCACATTTGTTTTATTTTATTTTAAAACATAATCCTTCAGAACCTGTTGCATTCCACATCCAGGGTTGCCCAGCCTTGACTTGACAAATGGGCAATAGCCACAATGCAATGCAAATAAGACTGAAGACAGTGATAAGCAACAGTATGGTACTTTCAACAGTTGTGTAAGTCACATCGGCAATTATTGACAGTTTACAGTTTAGTGGAAAGTGTATGAGGGAAATAGATAGATAATTTAGATTGTAATGCTCTATATTGATTATAGTCCTGTGATACCCCTTTAATTGGCTGTGGTTTGCTTTCATAATAAACTCTTAAATGCTCAACACACATTTAGCCCCTACTCACCAGATATTTAGAGACACTTGTTTTCTCTCTACAGAGACATACAGTAGGGGTTATTTGTGTTCCAGTAAGGCTGTGTGTGTGTGTGTGTGTGTGTGTGTGTGTGTGTGTGGCTGACAACAAACCACACCCTTCAACCCCACCCCCAACAACGGCCTCTAAGCCAACACAGCAGCACGGTTGATGGGAAATTAGGGCTTGTGGATCTTCCTGTGACCCCATTTACTGTCCCCTGTCTGCGTCTCTCTCTCCTACTGCAGTTCATACAGCCTTATTTAGAATCATGGGTTTTCCCTGGCCATTTAATGACAGGTAAAATAAACTCTGGAGTTTCCTCAATGTTGTCAGAGGTTGACACCATTTCTAACTGTAACAAACCCTCTCTTGGAGTATGAAACAAGTGCTGAACATTTGTGAGAATGATTTGTAGGGATGTTACTGGCATGTTAAAACATTGACGTCAGACACGTTTTGCCTTTAAAATCAGGGACATCTCTGGCAGTAAGGGAATGAGGAAATGACAGAGGAGGAGGTGTAGTCTGAATAGATTCCAGTTTGCTGTATGAGATTCCTCTGAGGATAAGTCACCTTTTCCATTTGCTGGAAACTGTTTGGACTGTTTAGCCGGAGGTGCACCAACACCAAGTATCATATGCTTCCAGAGGCTCTGCATTTCATTGTATTTGGCATGACTAGGCAAAGTGTTAGGTGTAAAGCAAGGCCAAAACTGAGAGAGGGAGAGAGAAGAATAAGAAATTACATCCCTGAAAAAGTTGAATTCTCTGTATTTCTAGCTGTGAAACCACTATACGGTATTGGTATGATGGACACAAACGTCTCCCGTCTACAAAACCGCTGTAGGCCTATCATGTACAGTACTACTAAGATATAGTGGGGTTATAACGTATAAGTGCTCCTGGTAAGTGCTACAATGCCGTATGACTGCATAATAACCCATCGTACCTGTTGACCATAAGTAACATGTTCCTGCTGCTTTGGCAAACGCCCATGTTTAGCCATGGCTATTTACAGACCGTGACAAAGGGTTTATGCCCTTCACTGTTAGAATGATAACACAATTATCAGGCACCGGGAGGTGTGCCCTTTTGAACACATGATGTCAGCTCTCTGTTTGCACTTTCACCTCATACCTTACTCCCAAATCATTTGTCACAGAGAGCAAAAAGGAGGAAGGGACAGAACTGAAATGACTCTACTCTACTTTGGATATACAGCAGTGAATGTAAGCCTCGGTGTCCTACCTTCTACAGTGGGGAGAACAAGTATTTGATACACTGCCGATTTTGCAGGTTTTCCTACTTACAAAGCATGTGGAGGTCTGTAATTTTTATCATAGGTACACTTCAACTGTGAGAGACGGAATCTAAAACAAAAATCCATAAAATCACATTGTATGATTTTTAAGTAATTAAGTTGCATTTTATTGCATGACATAAGTATTTGATCACCTACCAACCAGTAAGAATTCCGGCTTTCACAGACCTGTTAGTTTTTCTTTAAGAAGCCCTCCTGTTCTCCACTCATTACCTGTATTAACTACACCTGTTTGAACTCGTTACCTGTATAAAAGACACCTGTCCACACACTCATTCAAACAGACTCCAACCTCTCCACAATGGCCAAGACCAGAGAGCTGTGTAAGGACATCAGGGATAAATTGTAGACCTGCACAAGGCTGGGATGGGCTACAGGACAATAGGCAAGCAGCTTGGTGAGACGGCAACAACTGTTGGCGCAATTATTAGAAAATGGAAGAAGTTCAAGATGACGGTCAATCACCATCGGTCTGGTACTCCATGCAAGATCTCACCTCGCGGGGCATCAATGATCATGAGGAAAGTGAGGGATCAGCCCAGAACTACACGGCAGGACCTGGTCAATGACCTGAAGAGAGCTGGGATCACAGTCTCAAAGAGAACCATTAGTAACACACTACGCCATCAAGGATTAAAATAAAGTGGTGATCCTAACTGACTTAAGACAGGGAATTAAGACAGATTCCGTCTCTCACAGTTGAAGTGTACCCATGATAAAAACTACTGACCTCTAAATGCTTTGTAAGTAGGAAAACCTGCAAACCCGGCAGTGTATCAAATACTTGTTCTCCCCCCATATGTCACCAGACAAACCCAGCAGTAAAGTGGTGGGTGTATGTGTGCGGTTTGTGATCACTTCTAAATGTCATACATGCCAGTGTGAATCCCACAGCAATGGTCATTTTCCGTAGCCTGTTTAAATTTTAAAACCCCATTTTACACTTCATCTATTCTAGAAAATCTGTACTTGTATGTTTTGCCATCAAGCCTTTAAAGTCAGGGTGCTTATGTGGCTTGCTTCTTTGACAGAGCTAGCTTTTAACTATGCCTTTTGCCTCTGAGGTGTTCATACAATAAAACAAATCTGCTAAAAAAGCCTAGCATAGCATCTACTGTATGTCAATGAATCCCCCTGTAGTTTACACATCAAGGTTCAGCCTGTCTTTTCCAGCACTTAAAGCCATTATAAACCAATAGTATTTTGTTCATGAGCCACAGTCCTCACAGACATATTTGACCTTGTATCAGTTGGGAATGATTACTCATTATTTGGCAATACTTAAGACATTGTCTTTCTCAAACTATCTGTCCTCCCAACAGACTTCATTCAGGTAATTGTTTGATTTGTGTCTTTTATCAACAATGTCAGGCAGTTTCTTAAGTCCACTGTTGTTCCATTGCATCAGAAAGATGGTGTCACCTCTACGCAACACATTTATCAGAACTATCATATATTCTTGTGGATGCCTTTCATAAACAACTGATGTGTGCAGAACACTTGCCCAGAGCAGTAAACATATGGCACATGATACATTTCTCAGAATAATCTGAAGTCACTCAGAGACTCAACTGTATAATGACACACCTGTTATCCTCAGTACCTGAGGTGTTTGAGAAAGGTGCACTGCATAGAACCTTTGAGAGGGTTTGGAGGTGTGTGTGTGTGTCTGTCTGTCTGTCTGTCTGTGTGTGTGTCTCTGTCTGTCTGTCTGTCTGTCTGTCTGTCTGTCTGTCTGTCTGTCTGTCTGTGTGTGTGTGTCTCTGTCTGTCTGTCTGTCTGTCTGTCTGTCTGTCTGTCTGTCTGTCTGTCTGTCTGTCTGTCTGTCTGTCTGTCTCTGTGTGTGTGTCTCTGTCTGTCTGTCTGTCTGTCTGTCTGTCTGTCTGTCTGTCTGTCTGTCTGTCTGTCTGTCTGTCTGTCTGTCTGTCTGTCTGTCTGTCTGTGTGTGTGTGTGTGTCTCTGTCTGTCTGTCTGTCTGTCTGTCTGTCTGTCTGTCTGTCTGTCTGTCTGTCTGTCTGTCTGTCTGTCTGTCTGTCTGTCTGTCTGTCTGTCTGTCTGTGTGTGTGTGTGTCTCTGTCTGTCTGTCTGTCTGTCTGTCTGTCTGTCTGTCTGTCTGTCTGTCTGTCTGTCTGTCTGTCTGTCTGTCTGTCTGTCTGTCTGTCTGTCTGTCTGTCTGTCTGTCTGTCTGTCTGTCTGTCTGTCTGTCTGTCTGTCTGTCTGTCTGTCTGTGTGTGTGTGTGTGTGTGTGTGTGTGTGTGTGTGTGTGTGTGTGGAAGGCATCCACAATGAACCGTGTATGATATCCTATCAACCCTATAGGCCAAAAGATGATTGGGCAGAATCCCAACATTGACCTCCAATCACACGGACGAGGAGAATGACCCCTTTACTTTTATTACATCCTGTTCCAGGCTCTTCAACCAAGGTAGAGAGGAATGGGGTATGCACCATTCCATCCCTGATACCTCAGTTCTGAAGCAGGGGACAGGGCTGGCCCTAGCATTTTGGGGGTCCTAAGCACTCACACCCATAGACAGGTTGAAAATGGCAGATTTGGGCACTGATAAGTGCCTAAAATGGAACATTGGCTGCACAGTAACATGCTATAAATTAAGTCAGGGTTTTAACTGACAGTTGTTCTGAACATGCACACATTTGCGACAAGAAGATGCCAACATCCCTCCCGGTAATTGTCTGAGTGAGAGAAATGCTGTAAATTAAGAGGACTCAATGTATTTTGAAATATGAGCCATTGACGATTAAAGTACAGTTGAAGTCAGAAGTTTACAGACACCTTAGCCAAATACATTTAAACTCAGTTTTTCACAATTCCTGACATTTAATCCTAGTAAAAATTCCCTGTCTTAGGTCAGTTAGGATCACCACTTTATTTTAAGAGTGTGAAATGTCAGAATAATAGTAGAGAGAATGATTTATTTCAGCTTTTCTTTCTTTCATCACATTCCCAGTGGGTCAGAAGTTTACATACACTCAATTAGTATTTTGTAGCATTGTCTTTAAATTGTTTATCTTGAGTCAAATGTTTCAGGTAGCCTTTCACAAACTTCCCAAAATAAGTTGGGTGAATTTTGGCCCATTCCTCCTGACAGAGCTGGTGTAACTGAGTCAGGTTTGTAGGCCTCCTTCCACGTACATGCCTTTTCAGTTCTGCCCACATTTTTTCGATAGGATTGAGGGCTTTGTGTCAGGGCTTTGTGATGGCCACTGCAATATCTTGACTGTCCTCAAGCCATTTTGCCACAACTTTGGAAGTATGCTTGGGGTCATTGTCCATTTGGAAGACCCATTTCTTCAACCGCACCTGCTCGCCCGTCCAGCATCACTAATCTGGACGGTTCTGACCTAGAATATGTGGACAACTACAAATGCCTAGGTGTCTGGTTTGACTGTAAACTCTCCTTCCAGACTCACATTAAACGTCTCCAATCCAAAATTAAATCTATAATCGGCTTCCTATTTTCCAACAAAGCATCCTTCACAGTGCCATCCGTTCTGTCACCAAAGCCCCATATACTACCTACCACTGCGACCTGTATGCTCTCATTGGCTGGCCCTCGCTTCATACTCGTTGCCAAAACCACTGGCTCCAGGTCATCTACAAGTCTCTGCTAGGTAAAGCCACGCCTTATCTCAGCTCACTGGTCACCATAGCAACACCCACCCATTGCACACGCTCCAGCAGGTATTTCTCACTGTGTCACGCCCTGACCGTAGATTGCTTTGTATGTTCTATTTTTAGTTTGGTCAGGGTGTGATGTGGGTGGGTATTCTATGTTGTAGGTCTAGGTTTTCTTTTTCTATGTGTTTGGCTTGGTATGGTTCTCAATCAGAGGCAGCTGTCTATCGTTGTCTCTGATTGAGAACCATACTTAGGTAGCCTGTTTTCCCATTTTGAGTTGTGGGTGATTGTTTTCTGGTTAATATTTGTTGCACCTGTCAGAACTGTTCGTTTATCATTTTGTTGTTTTTGTTCGTGTATTCATTCTTGATTAAAAATATCATGGATACATACCACGCTGCACTTTGGTCCTCCTCTCCTTCTCCCGACGACAATCGTTACAGAATCACCCACCAGAAAAGGACCAAGCAGCGTGGTAACCTGGACCAGAGGGTTCTGGACTCCTGGACTTCGGAGGACATTCTAGACGGCAAGGGATCCTACACATGGGAGAAGATCCTGGCTGGAAGGGATCGCCTCCCATGGGAACAGGTGGAGGCAGCCAGGAGAGCGGAGGCAGCAGGAAAAGGGAACCGGCGATACGAGGGAACATGGCTGGCAAGGAAGCCCGAGAGGCAGCACCAAACATTTTTTTGGGGGAGGGCACACGGGGAGTGTGGCAGAGTCAGGTTGGAGACCTGAGCCAACTCCCCGTGCTTACCGTGGCGGGCGTCGTACTGGTCAGGCACCGTGTTATGCGGTGGAGCGCACGGTGTCCCCAGTGTGAGTTTTTAGCCCGGTGCGCTACATCCCAGCTCCCCGCAACTGCCGGGCTAGGGTGAGGATCCAGCCAGGGCGGATGGTGCCAGCCCTGCTCCCCAGACAGCCAGTGCGTCTCCTCGGGCCAGGATATTCTGCGTCGGCTCTGCGCACTGTGTCTCCCGTGTGTCTGCACAGCCCAGTGCGTCCCTGTGTCTGTGCCCCGCACGTGCCGGGGTAAAATCACCATCCAGCCAGGACGGGTTGTGCAGGCCCTTAGTTCGAGACCTCCAGTGCACCTCCACGGCCCGGTCTATCCTGTGCCTACTTCTAGGACCAGGCTGTCTCTCCGTCTCCTCCCTCCAGGTTCTCCCATCTGTCAGGAGCTGCCAGAACCGCCCATCTGTCAGGAGCTGCCAGAGCCGCCCGTCAGTCAGGAGCTGCCAGAGCCGCCCGTCAGTCAGGAGCTGCTGTAAGGGTCCCCAGTCCGAGGTCGGCGGCAAGGGTCGCCGCGCCAGAGGAGCCACTTAAGTGGGCCAAGACTATGGTGGAGTGTGGTCCACGTCCCGCGCCAGAGCCACCACGGCGGACAGATGCCCACCCAGAACCTCCCCTATGGGTTTAGGTTTTGCGGAGACTCTTACCTCCCTCACTAGCTTTAAGCACCAGCTGTCAGAGCAGCTCACAGATCACTGCACCTGTACATAGCCCATCTGTAAATAGCCCATCCAATCTACCTTATCCCCATACTATATTTATTTATTTATCTTGCTCCATTGAACCCCAGTATCTCTACTTGCATATTCATCTTCTGCACATCTATCACTCCAATGTTTAATTGGTATATTGTAATTACTTCGCCACCATGGCCTATTTATTGCCTTATCTCACTCATCCTACCTCATTTGCACATGCTGTATATACATTTTTCTACTGTATTATTCTATTGGATGTTTGTTTATTCCATGTGTAACTCTGTGATGTTGTATGTGAGAACTTGTTCTCAACTAGCCTACCTGGTTAAATAAAGGTGAAAAAAATTCAATAATTTACGACCAAGCTTGAACTTCCTGACTGATGTCTTGAGATGTTGCTTCAATATATCTACCTAATTTTCCTCCATCATGATGCCATCTATTTTGTGAAGTGCACCAGTCCCTCCTGCAGCAAAGCACCCCCACAACATATTGCTGCCACCCCGTGCTTCACAGTTGGGATGGTGTTCTTCGGCTTGCAAGCCTCCCCCTTTCCTCCAAACATAATGATGGTCATTATGG
Source organism: Oncorhynchus tshawytscha (assembly GCF_018296145.1). Taxonomy (NCBI): domain Eukaryota; kingdom Metazoa; phylum Chordata; class Actinopteri; order Salmoniformes; family Salmonidae; genus Oncorhynchus; species Oncorhynchus tshawytscha. Next base: position 66,978,329 of record NC_056432.1, read on the forward strand.
CAAAACAGTTCTATTTTTGTTTCAGCAGACCAGAGGACATTTCTTCAAATAGTATGATCTTTGTCCCCATGTGCAGGTGCAAACCATAGTCTGGCTTTTTTATGGCGGTTTTGGAGCAGTGGCTTCTTACTTGCCGAGCGGCCTTTCAGGTTATGTCGATATAGGACTCTTTTTCCTGTGGATATAGATACTTTTGTACCGGTTTCCTCCAGCATCTTCACAAGGTCCTTTGCTGTTGTTCTGGGATTGATTTGCACTTTTCGCACCAAAGTACATTCATCTCTAGGAGACAGAACGCATCTCCTTCCTGAGCGGTATGACGGCTGCGTTGTCCCATGGTGTTTATACTTGCATACTATTGTTTGTACAGATGAACATGGTACCTTCAGGCGTTTGGAAACTGCTCCCAAGGATGAACCAGACTTGTGGAGGTCTACAATTTTCTTCTGAGGTCTTGGCTGATTTCTTTTGATTTTCCCATTATGTCAAGCAAAGAGGCACTGAGCTTGAAGGTAAGCCTTGAAATACATCCACAGGTACACCTCCAATTGACTCAAATTATGTCAATTAGCCTATCAGAAGCCTCTAAAGCCATGACATAATTTTCTGGAATTTTCCAAGCTGTTTAAAGGCACAGTCAACTTAGTGCATGTAAACTTCTGACCCACTGGAATTGTGATACATTGAATGATAAGTGAAATAATCTGTCTGTAAACAATTGTTGGAAAAATTACTTGTCATGCACAAAGTAGATGTCCTAACTGACTTACCAAAACTATAGTTTGTTAACAATACATTTGTGGAGTGGTTGAAAAACAAGTTTTATTGACTCCAACGTTAGTGTATGTAAACTTACGACTTCAACTGTAAATACCGCTTTAATGTCATACAAACAAGCCAAATGTTCACTTCACATTTCGTCAACATAAAACTAATGTCATGTACATTGTCAAAGTTTATTATCGCTATGTTTGATGTATGGTTACAAGATGATATAGCGTCATACCCTGAGTTGTTCGGAACAGAATGAGCTTGTATTTGTCTATTGTTAAGAAAACAGACAAATGTGGCATGCATAACTCTTTTCTATACGCCCCAACATTATGATCTGTTTCTCTAAATTGCCCTGTGAAAGCCTAACATTGTAAGATTGTTTTTTTTATAACTTAGCTAGTCATGTTGGCAATAGAACAACCTTTCAAATGATGCCCACCTGACCCAGATAGTGATTTATAATGGATGTTTATGGATTGCGTAAACAACTGTAATTGTGTGATGGCGGGGATGCTGTGCTGTGTTCCAAACAAAACAACTAAGTGTGCTTGCTCTAGTTCCTCAACGGCACAGCCTGGAGAGCTCAAAAAAGCACCTTATAGTTGAAGACTTCTTTGAGTTATAGAAGTGCATGGGGGAATTACTTAGGAACTGTCAACACTTTGGAGAGGTGTGTGGCTACTTGGAGACACCAGTTTCCTCTTACTCAAACCCTTGTCCCTACCCCAGATTTTAAAGAATATTCTTATCATTATACTGAACGTATCCAGAGTATTTTCACATTTCGTTATCATACAAATGAGGCAAATGTGTACAGTAAATGTACAATGTAATCAAAAGTGTAATCAACAGTGTAATGTTTGGAGTCGGTCTTGTGTCAGGTGAACTGTTGTGTCCTCAACTGGTCTAATAATATTCCCATAATCTCCAAACGGTTCCCTTTCAATTGCTACCATGCTTATGCATGAAAAGCAAGTTAAAAGAAGGTTTGCTGCAATTCTACACATTTTTCAACCGGGCTGAGAGAAGATTTTGCAGTTTGAAAGGTGATTTCATGCAATTCTATAGATTTTTCCAAGACTTATGCCATGTTAATATGATATCTGAGTGAGGGTGACTAACAAAATCAATGGGGGCTCCCTGGAGGTCAGGGCACCTGGGCACATGCCCTGTGTGCCCGGTCGGTTATTTGACCATGATTACTACAAGTTTAGAAAGCTGGGTAGACTAACTTACCAATACCAAAATAAATAGCTGTCAAGGGATAATTGAGTGACAGTCAGTGACTGACATAAAAAGAGAAAAACTGCTGATGCAGTTCACATTTTTTCACACAATCACATTTTGAAATTGCTATTCTAATTCTCAACAGTAAATTGAGACCCAGACTTAGTTCCTAAAAAATGATGTATTTCTTGCGGTCGGGGTTGCTAATGTCTAGGGCCGGCCCTGACACGGGGTAATGGGTTTCAGCTCAAACAGGGTCAAACCATAGTCATGTGGCAGGTAGCCAGGAGAGAGGAGCAGGGAGCACTGCATATGAATAAATAAAGCCTTCTAGAGAGAGAGGGGAAGAGTGTGAGTTAGTGAGGGTAGAGAAACAAGAGAGATAGTGAGGAGAAGAGAAAGACAGAGAGAGTAAGCAATAGAGGGACAAATGATTATAGGACAAATAAAAAATGGCTGCCACGAGCAGTGTTCCAGAATTTGGGTTAAACAACATCCTGATGCTGAGTCGATATCATCAATTGTGTGAGAAATGGAACATGCACCACACCAAATGCTTTTTAGAGAGCTGAATATTTCCTTCTGCACCACAGAACAGGCAGTGTGGTTACACAGTAACAGTTTGTGAATCCTTAACCAGGGAAAGCGGAACCATTCCAGTCTATCACAGCAGCCATTCCTCCTCGCAGCAGCCCCATGCTCTACATAGCTTATTCATTTCTCTCCTGGTGGCCCGCAAAGGATTCAGTCAAAAACAGTCATGAGGCATCAGACAAAAGTAATACACAACTTCAGGCTTTATCGCCGTGTGAGACTCCCCAGAACGTTGATTTATTTTGCTCCTCAAGTGGCTGTTCGTTCTGGAGCAGCCTTTGCTGGGGAATTACTTTTATTCATCATTGCCAATGTCTGGGGGCAATGTTCTCATTGCAGAAGAGCAGATTTAGGTTTCTGTCTAAAGCAATGCATTGGGTGCGGGCAAAATACAAACATAGAGCTGTCCCATATCAATGCTTTAGGAGAAAAAGGAAACTGGATTGGGTGAGCCAAGCTCGCATAATGATCACCCTTGTTTGAGACCAGCAGACTTGCATTAGCAAATGCCCAGACTTTAGCTAGCATGCTAACACAGTCATATGGCAAATATACAACATGGTTTCAAACCTGACTGTTCACATACATTTTTGTTGACATCGCCAAATATGCTCTGTGTGTTTGACAGCAGCCCTACAGCACCATGTAAACACAGTTGGATAAACTAGCACCTAACACTGATCTTAGGTCAGTGTTTTGTATTTTCCCCTTTCCTCAAAGGTTACAATTCAAAGAGTGTAAGCTGACCAAGATCCTACATCAGTTCCTAAGTGCAACATCTAGCTGGAGTTATGTAAACACTACCAGGAAATGCCCACTTCCTCATTGAGTGCAGGAGTGTGTGCTGTGTACAAACAGGCTCTGAACAGTATAGGGGGTATGTCACAAAGCACCATCAATGAATTAGCCAGCTTTAACAACTCTATATATCTGATTATCTAGATTCTCTAAATGTCCCATATTCATATATTTTTTATCCAACCTTTTATTCAATATTAATCTGGGAATTAAAATCCAGGTTCATGGACCCTGATGAAACTCCTGTACAAAAATAAACAGTCTTTGTGGAGAGTCTCTATTGAAAGTTTATAAAAGTTAGATGGCTAGCGTATTGATCCTATTGTGCAACACAGAAATACAACCCCTTTGGTCCCCTTGGTGCAGAAATACAATCTTTGTCACAGCCCAGAGCACAACACACTCAGCACTGCACACTGGAGCTGATGCTGTGATCTTTAGCCAGGGGAGGATAATGTGCAGGAACAGAAAGAGACCACAAGAGCATCTAGCTGGATCTGAAGAAAATGGACAATTAGGAAAAAAGTTGAGTTCTAAGGCGTTCAGTGGAACTCCAGAGTCCATTTGATGTTTGGTAGGAAACCTAATTGTACACTGGATACTTACATGTTCAACACAGGGACTGGACATAATACAGGAACGTACAAATGTACATATTTTACTATATTCATTTTACTATGAGTTCAAATCCCAGGTGAAGAGATGTTGAATACTAATTACTGTATGAAGGAACATGCACAATGTGATCATGTATGTCAATGCGTGTCAAATATGTACATTTAAAACGTATGTTAAAAGCATTGTGTGTGTGTGTGTAACTAGTTTTTAGGTAAGATAATAAAAATAAAAATAAATTATAGTTCAAATCAAATCAAATGTATTTGTCACATACACATGGTTAGCAGATGTTAATGCGAGTGAAGCGAAATGCTTGTTTGGAGTAATGTAATGTTTGGAGTCGGTCTTGTGTCAGGTGAACTGTTGTGTCCTCAACTGGTAATTGTGTGATGGCGGGTTCCGACAATGCAGTAATAACCAACGAGTAATCTAACCTAACAATTCCAAAACTACTACCTTAAACACACAAGTGTAAAGGGATAAAGAATATGTACATAAAGATATATGAATGAGTGATGGTACAGAACGGCATAGGCAAGATGCAGTAGATGGTATCGAGTACAGTATATACATATGAGATGAGTAATGTAGGGTATGTAAACAAAGTGGCATAGTTTAAAGTGGCTAGTGATACATGTATTACATAAAGATGCAGTAGATGATATAAAGTACAGTACATACATATACATATGAGATGAGTAATGTAGGGTATGTAAACATTATATTAAGTAGCATTGTTTAAAGTGGCTAGTGATATATTTTTACATCAATTTCCATCAATTTCAATTGTTAAAGTGGCTGGAGTTGAGTCAGTGTGTTGGCAGCAGCCCCTCAATGTTAGTGGTGGCTGTTCAACAGTCTGATGGCCTTGAGATAGAAGCTGTTTTTCAGTCTCTCGGTCCCTGCTTTGATGCACCTGTACTGACCTCGCCTTCTGGAGGATAGCGGGGTGAACAGGCCTTGATGATCTTTATGGCCTTCTTGTGACATCGGGTGGTGTAGGTGTCCTGGAGGGCAGGTAGTTTGCCTCCGGTGATGCATTGTGCAGACCTCACTACCCTCTGGAGATCCTTACGGTTGTGGGCGGAGCAGTTGCCGTACCAGGCGGTGATACAGCCCGACAGGATGCTATCGATTGTGCATCTGTAGAAGTTTGTGAGTGCTTTTGGTGACAAGCCGAATTTCTTCAGCCTCCTGAGGTTGAAGAGGCGCTGCTGCGCCTTCTTCACGATGCTGTCTGTGTGAGTGGACCAATTCAGTTTGACTGTGATGTGTATGTCGAGGAACTTAAAACTTACTACCCTCTCCACTACTGTCCCGTCGATGTGGATAGGGGGGTGCTCCCTCTGCTGTTTCCTGAAGTCCACAATCATCTCCTTTGTTTTGTTGACGTTGAGTGTGAGGTTATTTTCCTGACACCACACTCCGAGGGCCCTCACCTCCTCCCTGTAGGCCGTCTTGTCGTTGTTGGTAATAATCAAGCCTACCACTGTAGTGTCGTCCGCAAACTTGATCATTGAGTTGGAGGCGTGCGTGGCCACGCAGTCGTGGGTGAACAGGGAGTACAGGAAAGGGCTCAGAACGCACCCTTGTGGGGCCCCAGTGTTGAGGATCAGCGGGGTGGAGATGTTGTTACCTACCCTCACCACCTGGGGGCGGCCCGTCCGGAAGTCCAGTACCCAGTTGCACAGGGCGGGGTCGAGATCCAAGGTCTCGATGGTTGCGATTGCGTCGTCTGTGGACCTATTGGGGCGGTAAACAAATTGGAGTGGGTCTAGGGTGTCAGGTAGGGTGGAGGTGATATGGTCCTTGACTAGTCTCTCAAAGCACTTCATGATGACGGAAGTGAGTGCTACGGGGTGGTAGTCGTTTAGCTCAGTTACCTTAGCTTTCTTGGTAACTAAGGTTGCTAAGGTTGCTAAGGTAACTGAGCTAAACGACTGAATGAATGAATGAACATGAATGAACATATGAGGCAAAGTGAGCAAACACATAATTTTAAGTTGACAGCATTTTTTGTGCCTACGTTTTTCTCATGTTGGAGCTAAGTTTGGGCAAACTAAACATGTCAAGTTCAGGTGACACTGACTGAAGAGTTGAGTAAAGAAAAAAAGAGTTGAGTAAAGAAAAAAAGGCTGTGGAACCAGTTACTGTGGAACCAGTTATTTAATTACCTCGACAAACCGGTGCCCCCGCAAATTGACTCTATACTGGTACCCCCTGTATAGAGCCTCGCTATTGTTATTGTACTGCTGCTCTTTAATTATTTGTTACTTTTATTTCTTATTTGATTAGGTATTTTTCTTAAAACTGCATTGTTAGTTAAGGGCTTACAAGTTAGCATTTCACTGTAAGGTTGTTGTATTTGGTGCATTTTTAAATAGCATGGTCACGCTGCAATATTTAGTATGAGGACTTTTATTACCGTGAGGATAGGAAAATATTGCCTGGCTACCCAGACTCCTTTCTCCGGCAAAACTCTACGCCAAACCTACAGACGTTAGTTTCTTCTCCACAGTGAGTCTGGATCTGTGTACCTCCCCGACCCTTCACTGAATGCAAACACATTCGGGACGTTCAGAATTCAGTGGGTTGGGCTAGAGCCAGAATCAATCGGGCTAGAGACAATTGGGCTAGAGACAATCCAATCGTTGATTACTTTGTTTCGTACAACGCCCCTCGTCAAACAACTTCAATGATTAGTCTCAGACTAACGTACAGTGGAAGTATTCAGTCCCCTTGTCTTTTTCCACATTTTGTTACGTTATAGCCTTCTTCTAAAATGGTGTAAATGGTTTTTTCCCTCATCAATTTACACACAATACCCCATAATGACAAAACAAAAACAGATTTTTAAAAACATTTTTGCAAATGTATAAAAAAATAAAAACAGAAATACCTTATTTACACAAGTATTCAGAACATTTGCTATGAGACTCGAAATTGAGCTCAGGTGCATCCTGTTTCCATTGATCAACCTTGAGATGTTTCTACAACTTGATTGGAGTCCACTTGTGTTAAATTAAATTGATTGGACATGATTTGAAAAGGCACACACTTGCCTATATAAGGTCCCACAGTTAGTGCCTGTAAGAGCAAAAACCAGGCCATGAGGTTGAAGGAATTGTCAGGGGAGAAGGGCCTTGGTCAGGAAGGTGACCAAAGACCCAATGACCTTTCACCTTTCAGGCGGCATGTGCTCAAAACATAAATTAAATACTTTCTCATATCTCGGAATTCATAACATAATACATTTGTTGTTGTTGCATATGCCTATTTATTTCTGCAACAACACACTCACTCATCATCACAAATTGTAAGCAAGCTAGTAAGAGTACCACCTAAAGAAGATTGACATCAGGAAAAGAGGGTGGGCTATCAGCTGATCATTGATGAAGATAATTGATGTAAATCTGATTGTTAGATAGCTCCATTTCTTTTACTGATTGTGTTTGAGGCCTACCTATATGTCTTTCTGCCTCTCTCTGCTGTGTATCAGCCAACCAGACCGAATATTGATGATGGTGTAGGCTAAATCAAGTGTTATAAAGTGTGAATGAAGTGTAATGCTGTTGTGTATCAGCCAACCAGACTGAATATTGATGATGGTGTAGGCTAAATCAAGTGTTATAAAGTGTGAATGAAGTGTAATGCTGCTGTGTATCAGCCAACCAGACCGAATATTGATGATGGTGTAGGCTAAATCAAGTGTTATAAAGTGTGAATGAAGTGTAATGCTGCTGTGTATCAGCCAACCAGACCGAATATTGATGATGGTGTAGGCTAAATCAAGTGTTATAAAGTGTGAATGAAGTGTAATGCTGTTGTGTATCAGCCAACCAGACTGAATATTGATGATGGTGTAGGCTAAATCAAGTGTTATAAAGTGTGAATGAAGTGTAATGCTGCTGTGTATCAGCCAACCAGACTGAATATTGATGATGGTGTAGGCTAAATCAAGTGTTATAAAGTGTGAATGAAGTGTAATGCTGCTGTGTATCAGCCAACCAGACTGAATATTGATGATGGTGTAGGCTAAATCAAGTGTTATAAAGTGTGAATGAAGTGTAATGCTGCTGTGTATCAGCCAACCAGACTGAATATTGATGATGGTGTAGGCTAAATCAAGTGTTATAAAGTGTGAATGAAGTGTAATGCTTCTGTGGCAGTTTTGTTGATATTTAATAAACTAGGTAGCTAGCTAGCTACACACACTCCATCGGTAACTGCATCTCTCAAGCCATGTTCGTTTGGATACCAGGCGCAACTGGGCGGACACAAGCTCTGTAGGCTACAGGGCAGATCAACAGGTGGAACCAACGAACGGGGTGTGGGTGTGGCGAACTTGATGATGACATGCTGGCAGTCGGTTCCGAACAAAAATGGAAAAAAAATATTTAAAAAAATGTATACTAATTATACCGTCACCCAAAAGGACACTTTGGAGACTGGAAGGGCAAATGGGCATGTGCTTTGCACAGGTACAGCCCTATCTTTGCACCTGCCTGCAACACAATACACTCTCCCCTAGGGTTAGCAACAAGGCCTAGCATCACCCAAACAGCATGCTAATTGGCGCTTCTGAAATCCGCTTTGTTTTAAAATTATTATACCTTATTTTTACCTTTATTTAACTAGGCAAGTAAGTTAAGAACAAATTATTATTTACAATGATGGCCTAGGAACAGTGGGTTAACTGCCTTGTTCATGGGCAGAATGACAAATTTGTACCTTGTCAGCTCAGGGATTTGATTTAGCAACCTTTCTGTTACTGGCTCAGTGCTCTAACCACTAGGCTGTTTGAGTCACCTACCTGCAAGCAAGACAGAAATAAATTCCCAAAATGTCACCTCTTCAGCTAGAAAGAATGCAGGTAGGTCTAAGTTCTAAACACGATTTCTCGCGATCTCATTACCCCAAAACACGTGCACTTGTTAGTGATAACATTTAAATTAACAAAAGGCATGATAAGACAAATTAACCTAGCGGAGCAACAAACAAATGTTTGGCGCCTAAACCAATTGAACGATTGTGTCAGAGTACAAACTTAGAAAATATTGTCTTTGTATTTAGAGTTCTCTGACATCGTCCTACATACTGTCATCGGCAGCTGGCTGTTCAATGGTTTGGCCACAATGAGACACAGATAGAGACTTGACATGTCTGCCCTTGAACAAACACTGAATACAAAATATAACTTATATTCTCCCTTTAACTGAATAAATATGAAATCAGTAATTCACCTCTTTATTGATTTATTTTATTGCTCATGTCTGCACCTTGACTTGTAAGCGGATTGGTTTCATGGCGTCTGTATGGTTGCTCTGCTGTAGTTAAGGTAGCTCTGGAGAACCCAAGGCCATATAACCACATGTTCTCATTTGAACAATTGACCACAGCAGGGTCAATGTGTACAGCGGTCCTGACCCTCTTCTAACCGCAAATAATCATCGCCCAGGCCGGCCCTACGGCCGTGATTGACTACACTTTGCTGCTAGTTTCACCCATGATGTGGGTGCTAGCAAGCCGACAGCATTGTACTTAGTGCTAGGTATCAACAGCCAATCCAGTAGTGTCTGGATGCTATGGTGAGCTTCGATTGGTTAATTGCTCTGCAATATTGCTGAGCATTTGTATGAAGTTCAGCTTTCCCCAACTTCACTCCCGCCCTGTTCATGCTCTCTTGACCCTGCTCGCATTACCCAACACTGCCCCGCCCACTCAGCGTCTCATCGCTTTCCCTCCATTGAAAATGAATATTTCGTCACATGATGTCGTCCCTAGTCAATATGGGTCGCTAGCATAGAGGATGATAAAGGACTCTTCTTTGTATATGTCCCGTTATGGCATCTGTGAGTGCACAGACAGTGTCATTGAGGCAATCAAAAAAAAATGATGTTCTTCTTCTACTACTTCTATGATTGGTAAACAAACTGAAAGGAGGCATACTGCCACCAGGAGTGTGTTTCTGAACAGGCATAAAGCCAAGGTTGGTGATTTAATGCCACCTGCAGTTATTAAATGTTTGCTCACGAGCATAATTCATTGGTTGATCCCTCCTGATGACCCAGATTTAATTATTTGAGCCTTCCTTGACCCATAGGAAGTACCACGCAGTTGACTGCTTAAACATTGTGAAAGTCCCCAATGGCACTGGCCATGATAAAACAGGCTTTTAAATCCTCTATCTAGCTGCTAGCAACTAAGCCACATTTAAAAAAATGTTTTATTTTTTTATTTCACCTTTATTTAACCAGGTAGGCTAGTTGAGAACAAGTTCTCATTTACAACTGCGACCTGGCCAAGATAAAGTGTAGCAATTCGACACATACAACAACACAGAGTTACACATGGAATAAACAAAACATACAGTCAATAATACAGTAGAACAAAAGAAAACAAAAAGTCTATATACAGTGAGTGCAAATAAGGTAAGTAAAGGAAATAAATAGGCCATGGTGGCGAAGTAATTACAATATAGCAATTAAACACTGGAATGGTAGATCGGCAGAAGATGAATGGGCAGGTAGAGATACTGGGGTGCAAAGGAGCAAAATAAATAAATACCAGTATGGGGATGAGATAGGTAGATGGGCTGTTTACAGATAGGCTAAGAACAGGTGCAGTGATCTGTAAACTGCTCTGACAGCTGGTGCTTAAAGCTAGTGAGGGAGATGTGAGTCTTCAGCTTCAGAGATTTTTGCAATTTGTTCCAGTCATGGGCAGCAGAGAACTGGAAGGAAAGACAACCAAAGGAGGAATTGGCTTTGGGGGTGACCAGTGAGATATACCTGCTGGAGCGCGTGCTACGAGTGGGTGCTGCTATGGTGACCAGTGAGCTGAGATAAGGCGGGGCTTTACCTAGCAGAGACTTGTAGCCAGTGGGTTTGGCGACAGTATGAAGCGAGGGCCAACCAACGAGAGCGTACAGGTCGCAATGGTGGGTAGTGTATGGGGCTTTGTGACAAAACGGATGGCACTGTGATAGACTGCATCCGGTTTGTTGAGTAGAGTGTTGGAGGCTATTTTATAGATGACATCACCGAAGTCGAGGATCGGTAGGATGGTCAGTTTTACGAGGGTATGTTTGGCAGCACGAGTGAAGGATGCTTTGTTGCGATATAGGAAGCCAATTCTAGATTTAATTTTGGATTGGAGATGCTTAATGTGATTCTGGAAGGAGAGTTTACAGTCTAACCAGACACCCAGGTATTTGTAGTTGTCCACATATTCTAAGTCAGAGCCGTCCAGAGTAGTGATGCTGGACGGGCGAGCAGGTGCGGGCAGCGATCGATTGAAAAGCATGCATTTAGTTTTACTTGCGTTTAAGAGCATTTGGAGGCCACGGAAGGAGAGATGTACGGCATTGAAGCTCGTCTGGAGGTTAGTTAACACAGTGTCCAAGGAGGGGCAAGAAGTATACAGAATGGTGTCGTCTGCGTAGAGGTGGATCAGAGAATCACCAGCAGCAAGAGCAACATCATTGATGTATACAGAAAAGAGAGTCAGCCCGAGAATTGAACCCTGTGGCATACCCATAGAGACTGTCAGAGGTCCAGACAACAGGCCCTCCGATTTGACACACTGAACTCTATCAGAGAAGTAGTTGGTAAACCATGCGAGGCAACCATTTGAGAAACCAAGGCTGTCGAGTCTGCCAATAAGAATGTTGTGATTGACAGAGTCGAAGCCTTGGCCAGGTCGATGAATACGGCTGCGCAGGAATGTCTCTTATCAATGGCGGTTATGATGTCGTTTAGAACCTTGAGCGTGGTTGAGGTGCACCCATGACCAGCTCTGAAACCAGATTGCATAGCAGAGAAGGTATGGTGGGATTTGAAATGGTCAGTTATCTGTTTGTTAACTTGGCTTTCAAAGACCTTAGAAAGACAGGGTAGGATAGATATAGGTCTGTAGCAGTTTGGGTCTAGAGTGTCACCCCATTTGAAGAGGGGGATGACCGCGGCAGCTTTCCAATCTTTGGGAATCTCAGACGATACGAAAGAGAGGTTGAACAGGCTAGTAATAGGGGTTGCAACAATTTCGGCAGATAATTTTAGAAAGAGAGGGTCCAGATTGTCTAGCCTGGCTGATTTGTAGGGGTCTGGATTTGGGTAAAGGAGAAATGGTGGGGGCTTTGGCGGGTTGCTGTGGAGGGTGCCGGGCAGTTGACCGGGGTAGGGGTAGCCATGTGGAAAGCATGGCCAGCCGTAGAGAAATGCTTATTGAAATTCTCAATTATAGTGGATTTATCGGTTGTAACAGTGTTTCCAAGCCTCAGAGCAGTGGGCAGCTGGGAGGAGGTGCTCTTATTCTCCATGGACTTTACAGTGTCCCAGAACTTTTTTGAGTTAGTACTACAGGATGCAAATTTCTGTTTGAAAAAGCTTGCCTTGCGCTTTTCTAACTGCCTGTGTATATTTGTTCCTAACTTCCCTGAAAAGTTGCATATCACGGGGGCTATTCGATGCTAATGCAGAACGCCACAGGATGTTTTTGTGCTGGTCAAGGGCAGACAGGTCTGGCGTGAACCAAAGACTATATCTATTCCTAGTTCAATTTTTTTTGAGAGGGGCATGCTTATTTAAGATGGTGAGGAAGGCACTTTTAAAGAACAGCCAGGCATCATCTACTGACGGGATGAGGTCAATGTCATTCCAGGATACCCCGGCCAGGTCGATTAGAAAGGCCTGCTCGCAGAAGTGTTTCAGGGAGCGTTTGACAGTGATGAGGGGTGGTCGTTTGGTCGCAAACCCATTACGGATGCAGGCAATGAGGCAGTGATCGCTGAGATCTTGATTGAAAACAGCAGAGGTGTATTTGGAGGGTGCCCGTGTTTACTGATTTGGGGTTGTACCTGGTAGGTTCATTGATAATTTGTGTGAGATTGAGGGCATCAAGCTTAGTTTGTAGGATGGCCGGGGTGTTAAGCATGTCCCAGTTTAGGTCACCTAGTAGCACAAGCTCAGAAGATAGATGGGGGGCAATCAGTTTACATATAGTATCGAGAGCACAGCTGGGGGCAGAGGGAGGTCTATAGCAAGCGCCAACAGTGAGAGACTTGTTTCTGGAAAGGTGAATTTTTAGAAGTAGAAGCTCAAATTATTTGGGTACAAATTGTTTGCAGTAGATTGCAACACCGCCCCCTTTGGCAGTTCTATCTTGGTGGAAAACGTTATAGTTAGCAATGGAGATTTCAGGGGTTTTGGTGGTTTTCCTAAGCCAGGATTCAGACACGGCTAAGACATCTGGGTTGGCAGAGTGTGCTAAAGCAGTGAGTAAAACAAACTTAGGGAGTAGGTTTTCTAATGTTAACATGCATGAAACCAAGGCTTTTACATTTACAGAAGTCAACAAATGAGAGAACCTGGGGGGTGGGAGTGGAGCTAGGCTCTGCAGGACCTGGATTAACCTCCACATCACCAGAGGAACAGAGGAAAAGTAGGATAAGGGTACGGCTAAAGACTATACGAACTGGCCGTCTAGCGCGTTCAGAACAGAGAGTAAAAGGAGCAGGTTTCTGGGCACGATAGCATAGATTCAAGGCATAGTGTACAGACAAAGGTAAGGTAGGATGTGAGTACATTGGAGGTAAACCTAGGCATTGAGTAATGAAGAGAGAGATATCGTCTCTAGAGATGTTTAAACCAGGTGATGTCATCGCATATGTAGGAGGTGGAACAACATGGTTGGTGAAGGCATATTGAGCAGGGCTAGAGGCTCTACAGTGAAATAAGACAGTAATCACTAACCAGGACAGTAATGGACAAGGCATATTGATATTAGAGAGAGGCATGCGTAGCCAAGTGAACATATGGGTCCAGTGAGTGGTTGGGCTGGCTGGGGACACGGCGATTCAGACAGTTAGCAGGCTAACAAGCTAACAGTTAGTAGGCCGGAGCTACACAAGCTAGCAGCTAGTAGACCAGGGCAAGCTATCAGTTAGCAGGCCGGGTTAGCAAGCAAGCAGTTAGCATGGGCTAGCAGTTAGTAGACCAGTACAAGCTAGCAGATAGCATACCGGGTTAGCAAGCAAGCAGATAGCAGGGGCTGGGGGGGGACATCGCGATGGGGGTAAGTCTGTTTTTGCTTCTTCGTGCGGTGACGTCGATAGACCAGTCGTGGAATTAGTAGGGTTCCAAGTAGCTCTAGGTAGCTAGCAGGCTGATATTGTAGCCCTGGTGTATGCTTCGGTGGTAGCACAGGAGCCCTGGCCGGGTTAGCTTCAAGCTAAATTGGTGCTTTCTCTGGGATGGAAATGCTAGCCAGGAGTAGTCATCCGGGATTGCGGTTAGCTAGTTGTGAAGATCCAGATGAAAATGTTCAGTTTGCTGTAGAAATCCGGGGATAAAACAAAATTCCCAACAAAATGTTGCTTAGGGCCCCCAAAAGATCAAATCAAATCAAATCAAAGTTTATTTGTACAGTGAAATGCTTCCTTACAGGCTCTAACCAATGGTATGTGTGTGTGTGTGTGTGTGTGTGTGTGTGTGTGTGTGTGTGTGTGTGTGTGTGTGTGTGTGTGTGTGTGTGTGTGTGTGTGTGTGTGTAGGTAAGTAAGGAAATAAAACAACAGTAAAAAGACATTTGAAAATAGGAGTAGCAAGGCTATATACAGACACCGGTTAGTCAGGCTTATTGAGGTAGTATGTATATGTAGGTATCGTTAAAGTGACTATGCATATATGATGAACAGAGAGTAGCAGAAGGGTACAAGAGGGGGCACACAGTGCAAATTGTCCAGGAGTCTTCTGGCTTGGGGGTAAAAACTGTTGAGAAGCATTTTTATCCTAGAATTGGCACTCCGGTACCGCTTGCCATGCGGTAGTAGAGAGAACAGTCTATGACTGGGGTGGCTGAGGTCTTTGACAATTTTTAGGGCCTTCCTCTGACACAGCCTGGTCCTGGATGGCAGGCAGCTTTGCCCCATTGATGTACTGGGCCGTATGCACTACCCTCTGAAGTGCCTTGCGGTCGGAGGCCGAGCAGTTGCCGTACCAGGCAGTGACTGGGACTGGCCCTGATTACTGCACACAATATTGTTTTGGAAACCTCAGAAACTCAACTTTCAAATCATTTTAGAAATACAGAAGATGCACTTATTGTGCGCTGAGGTTTTTTACATTGTAGAAAATATTTTGTCTCAAAACTTTTACAAAAAAAAAAACGATGGGAAAAACTGCCAAAAATAAGTGCATATTTTGTATTTGTACATTTATTTTTCAATAATATTTAAGTGTTCAAGGTTTTCAGTCGCAATCAAATAACAATTGTTTCTAGATATGCGTTTCACAGTTGACCGAATCACCTCAGCTAATCAAAAGGGATGTGGAATGACTCATGAGAAGGCCTATAGTTACAGCTAATGTTAGCAGAGGCAATTGTAAGACAGGGCTTGTCTTGCAGTGCTGGTCAAATGCAGGCCATATCACTCATTTTACATCAAGGATACTACTTGCTGAATGTGACTTTAGGCAGACAATGTCCTTCAGCTCAATCAAATGTGTGCCTGATTTGCATTTAATTGTGTAAACATTTTCATGGCTGGTAAACTCCTAATCTAATTTTGTTGTTCATGTCCATGCAAAATATCACTTTAGCTAACAACATCTATTCCCTGGAAAATTTCACTGGGTGTTCTCTTCATGGAGGCTTTAAATACATGGGCCCTGTTCAAAAACCTAATACCCTCCTTATATTGGAGGTATTTAAAGAGGACCTGTGGCAATAGATGAGATGAGAGGATAGATATGTACATACAGATGGAGAGGAGAGGGGAGGACACCTAGATGAGATGAGAGGATCCTAGAGCATAGATGGACAATATGATTGAAAGTTTGGATGGAGGCTAGAGAAGCCTGCCAACACTAAGGAGGAGGACAGTTTGAGAGAAGAGAGAAGGGATAGGGAAGTAGGGAGGAAGAGAGGACACAGAAGAGAAGGAGAGAGGTGGCAGGAAACCTTATAGAAGTCATGAAACATTCAGGCTTTTACGGCTGTTTGTCTTCATCTCTAGTTCATCTCGAAGGCAATTAATGGCCAGTGCATAATGCATGAATTCACTGTCTTGAGTCCTCATCTAGCGCTTCAAATAAAAGGACTTTACAGACTCCATTGACCAGTAAAAATAAAACAGATATGCCACACTGTACCAGTACTCAACTAACTTTTCACAAGCTTGTCATTGTAGGAGAGATCTTACAAGACCCCGGTGCCCCGAAGGACATATCTTGATGAATTAATTAAGATTGTATCATTATGATAATGATACATATTCTAATAGTGAATTAACTGTTTAATGGTCTGTACTTTTCATATAAAAAGGTTTTTCCCAAAAAGCTTAGAAAACGGTAAGCCCGGTCGTGTAATCTGATGGTCCGAGAGGTGTCCATAGGCCTACAGGGTTTTTGTTCAGGTACTAAATCAGCCAGCACTCAAATAATAGAATGCAACAAATGGATTGAGAGTCTATTTCAATCAGAACCGAACCGTATTTCCCAATCAAACTTTAATCACCAGCTGATCCAGGCAGCACGTTTCTGCCAAAATACATTTTGGATGTAAATGTCTCCGGACGTCTGCTGAAAGTTGCAGGTCAGTAAAAGTTGGGAGGCTGGGCGGGTAATTAATTTAAGGGCATTAATGCTTTTCATATATTCTGTAGTGCGGAGGTCCTGCCAGCCAGTTCCATATCTTATTCATCTCCAGTGTTGAGGCTGAGAAAACAAACCCCCATCAACACATCAAATCAAATCAAATCAAATCAAATGTTATTTGTCACATACACATGGTTAGCAGATGTTAATGCGAGTGTAGCGAAATGCTTGTGCTTCTAGTTCCGACAATGCAGTAATAACCAACAAGTAATCTAACTAACAATTCCAAAACTACTGTCTTATACACAGTGTAAGGGGATAAAGAATATGTACACAAGGATATATGAATGAGTGATGGTACAGAGCAGCATAGGCAAGATACAGTAGCTGATATCGAGTACAGTATATACATATGAGATGAGTATGTAAACAAAGTGGCATAGTTAAAGTGGCTAGTGATACATGTATTACATAAGGATGCAGTCGATGATATAGAGTACAGTATATACGTATGCATATGAGATGAATAATGTAGGGTATGTAAACATTATATAAGGTAGCATTGTTTAAAGTGGTGATATAAAGCTAGTGATATATTTACATCATTTCCCATCAATTCCCATTATTAAAGTGGCTGGAGTTGAGTCAGTGTCAGTGTCAGTGTGTTGGCAGCAGCCACTCAATGTTAGTGGTGGCTGTTTAACAGTCTGATGGCCTTGAGATAGAAGCTGTTTTTCAGTCTCTCGGTCCCAGCTTTGATGCACCTGTACTGACCTCGCCTTCTGGATGATAGCGGGGTGAACAGGCAGTGGCTCGGGTGGTTGATGTCCTTGATGATCTTTATGGCCTTCCTGTAACATCGGGTGGTGTAGGTGTCCTGGAGGGCAGGTAGTTTGCCCCGGTGATGAGTTGTGCAGACCTCACTACCCTCTGGAGAGCCTTACGGTTGAGGGCGGAGCAGTTGCCGTACCAGGCGGTGATACAGCCCGCCAGGATGCTCTCGATTGTGCATCTGTAGAAGTTTGTGAGTGCTTTTGGTGACAAGCCGAATTTCTTCAGCCTCCTGAGGTTGAAGAGGCGCTGCTGCGCCTTCTTCACGATGCTGTCTGTGTGAGTGGACCAATTCAGTTTGTCTGTGATGTGTATGCCGAGGAACTTAAAACTTGCTACCCTCTCCACTACTTTTCCATCGATGTGGATAGGGGGTGTTCCCTCTGCTGTTTCCTGAAGTCCACAATCATCTCCTTAGTTTTGTTGACGTTGAGTGTGAGGTTATTTTCCTGACACCACACTCCGAGGGCCCTCACCTCCTCCCTGTAGGCCGTCTCGTCGTTGTTGGTAATCAAGCCTACCACTGTTGTGTCGTCCGCAAACTTGATGATTGAGTTGGAGGCGTGCGTGGCCACGCAGTCGTGGGTGAACAGGGAGTACAGGAGAGGGCTCAGAACGCACCCTTGTGGGGCCCCAGTGTTGAGGATCAGCGGGGAGGAGATGTTGTTGCCTACCCTCACCACCTGGGGGTGGCCCGTCAGGAAGTCCAGTACCCAGTTGCACAGGGCGGGGTCGAGACCCAGGGTCTCGAGCTTGATGACGAGCTTGGAGGGTACTATGGTGTTGAATGCCGAGCTGTAGTCGATGAACAGCATTCTCACATAGGTATTCCTCTTGTCCAGATGGGTTAGGGCAGTGTGCAGTGTGGTTGAGATTGCATCGTCTGTGGACCTATTTGGGCGGTAAGCACTTGGTGTTTGGTGTAAAGCTTGCGGTGTAAAGCTGGTGTAAAGTGGCATAAAGCTTGCCGCTATTGTACACTGGAGCAGTGGAAATGCGTTCTCTGGAGTGATGAATCACGGTTTGGATGGTGTTGGAATGAGACGTTCGATGAGCAGGTGTCCACATACTTTTGGCCATATGGTGCATCTTTACTTTTACTCAAGTATGACAATTGGGTTATTTTTCCACCTCTGTTCTTGGCTGTATTTTCATCCTCTGTGCTGTAAAGTCTAACACTGTGCAAACATACCCATCCCACAACAGGACTTTCAGAGAGAGAGAGAGAGCAGAGCTGTATTGCTTGGCTCTACATGAAGAACTGAGGATGTACAAGAGGTGAATGAGAGGAGGACATCAAGAACCCACCTGAATACATCAAGGTAAAGAACGGTATCATCTCTAATTGTTTACCAGTCCCTGGTCATAATGTAGTCTACTCTACACAGTCTGTTTATTTAAGGACAGGTTGACTGAAACGGGACATCACGACACGGTTCAGTTGATCACTCACTAGATGGCGTTGTTGTATTATAGAAAAAACGTTGCTATACTGCTACCTCTCCTACAGACCACCACATTAAACTGTTGGTAGACGTTGCCCTGGCTTCATGCACAGATTTAGGATCAGCTAACCATCTTCCAATCTTAACCATAACTATAGGAGGTAGAAATGTAAATCTGACCTTAGATCAGTGAAGAAGTACAACTCCATCCTACTATGATAGTCTTTCAATCATTTCTCTAACAGACCAGCATTTCTATGATGGACGCTCAACATCCTTAATCACATGTTAATGCAGCAGCAGGAATGAATAGAGCGTCATTAGTCCAGCTGAATCAGGTGACGTCATTATTAATCAGAACAGATAGCATCATCACATGCTTCTCATCTAATGGTCTTTAGACTAACCTGTACCCCGCACATTGACTCGATACCAGTACCACCTGTATATGGCCTCGCTTTTGTGTAGTCATTTTCTTGTGTTAGTTTTAGATTATTATTTTTTTCCCCACTTCAGTCTATTTATTAAATCTTTTCTTAAGTCTATTTCTAGAACTGCATTGTTGGTTAAGGGCTTGTAAGCATTTCACGGTAAGGTCTACACTTGTTGTATTCGGCACATTTGACAAACACAATTTGATTTGATTGGACTTGAGACAGATGCATCCCCTCCACAACATCTGACTGAATGAATGGCAGTGTCATGTCCTAATTGGAAATCACATGACATCTTATTTGCAGTTGTGTGAATTAGCTTGTAGATAGGAGAAATTAGACCTAAAGAGTGATGTGTGTTTTTCCAGTCACTCCTCTCACAAGCCACTCTAATCTGTTAGGAAGATGAAACTCCCTGTTCAGTTTGTAATTAAACTTGTAGCTAAACTTGTAATGCAATGACATCTAGATATTAGAATATAACTAATGAGGTGTTTGGTGGCCCCATCATCATAGGAGTTTGGTGAATGACATGACTGTGTCTCTTCTTACCCTGCAGAGGGCAGACAAGTCCTTCACAAAGAATTTACGGAGCCAAATTAATCACAATATCTACATCCATTGCTAACATACTGCACACACACTGTTTCTATCTAAGGAATTTAGTACAATGTGACTGGTGAATTTGTTTACCAGCACTTTAGAGCACGGGAATATTTAAATAATTTGAAAACATTCTGTATTTGTTGGTCATCTGTATTCAGCAGCAACAGTATCCTGATTTAAATTCAGATAATGTCTCACCTCCTTAACCATGAACTACAACTTGAACTGAGATGGGGAACAGTAAAATAATACAATAAAACAATATTATGATTCTATTTCCAATTAGCGACTGGCGTCACTGCTGTTGCACCAGGGTTCAGGGCTGCTGTAGCCACCTCACCTTTCCTGGCCCCTCCTCTCCTCTCCACAACACTAAATATTAATTATTCAGCTACAATTAGCAAGATGTCAATAGTAATTGTCAGCAGTACACTGCTCCTCTGACATTCAAACGGCATAATTGTGAAACCGTGCTTACGCCTCGCACATGCTAATCTCACCCGGTTTTAATCAAGGCAAGCTACTGTGTACACAGACACAAAGAAACAAGTGCTCACACACACTTGTTTTTCTATCCTCGTGGGGGCTTAAAATTGATTTCCATTCAAAATCCTATTTTCCATAACGCCTAACCCCTACCCTTACCTTAACCTCTAAACCTAACCCCTAAGCTTGGGATGTGGGAAATGTCCCCACGAGGGAGAATTTTCTTTGTTTTACTATCCTTGAGGGGACTTTTGGGGATTTACACACACACACACACACACACACACACACACACACACACACACACACACACACACACACACACGCACGCACGCACAGAGACAGACACACAACGCATGCCCGCCCACACTGCATTTATGAGAGAACAAGCAGATCTACAGTATTATATGAAAGATAGAAAAAATGTAACATTATCTAACATAATCCAAGGAAGCATTTCCTGTTGCATTATTTCTTCTGTGGTATTTACTGGCAGTTCCACCCCTATCCACTTCTTCTGCAGTTTACTGGCAGATCCAGCCCTCTCTCCCTCTCTCCCCCCCCCCTCTCTCTCCCTCTCTCTGGCTGATGTCTACCATTCATCCCCATTAGTGATCCTGTGTCTTCTCCTCACCCCTAATTCCTTTATATTGGCCTAAGTGACTGTTACTTACCTGCCTCTGTCGTCCCTTCGTCCATAATTCCCTTCCATTGGCCTAACTGTTATTTACTGAGCTGGAAGCCTGGGCCTGCTCTGTGGTTTTCCACAGAATGTTCTGAATGATAAGGATGGGCGTAGTGTCTGCTACTGAGAGACAATGGTTTGATAAGACTATGGAACTATGTACTTGAATTATGCCTTTTGTACACAGACTTTAGACTGACACATGCACAGTTGTGTTTGAGTTTCCACTGAATGTGCCTCTGTGTGCCAACAGTATGATGTATGATGACCTCTGCGTATTTACATGTCTCTATTCCATTTCATGGTAGGCCTCTGTGTATTTATAAACCAGCTCTATTTATCTCCTCACCTCAATCGATCTCTGTCTGTTAAGGTAGTCCAGAATAGGGGCTCATTTGTTGTACTTTGTCCCTCTGTCATGGACAACAGCCTCATCTCCTGTGGTTTGATGCCTCAGCAGGCAACATACTGGTGCCTCCACGCTCCTGGCAGATAACCATCAACAACATTATGGTGAAAACATTTTTTCCCCGTTTCGGTCACATGTTTTAGAAGTGTTTGAAATAGATATCCATTAAAATATCAATAATAAAAGGTTTACTTTGACAATATAGATTTACCATATAAATTGATATTGAATGTCTTTGTAAACCATTTTGAAACGATGTTCATAGACTCAACACTGAGACCCAGTATACAATATTGCCTGTGAACATCTCTGTTACACTGAGTGATTTGCTAGGTGGTGTGCTGGTTTGATTTATTTAAGATTTCATTCAAATTTTTTCAGGACACCCCCCCATCCCCTTTTACCCCTCCTCCTTCCCTCATCGGCCCATTCCCCTTTGGCCGACACCTGGAATTGTCCCACACTCCAAAAACATGATCTGCATTCAATATGGGTTTTTGGTTGAAAACTCCGGGGCTGGACTTGGAAAGACTAACCCTGGACTAAGAGGAAGGAAATGGCAGATGGATTTGTGGTGAAGTTATTCAATGACTAGAGGAGAGATGAAAGTGTCCGCTTTAAATGTGTGTGAAACATGTGATTTACACACATACTGTATGAGAGGAGCGGTATGGAAATGATGGAACACATTTTCCCTTTCTTTATTTGTGGTTTCTTCTCTCATCTCTTCTTCTTGTGATTCCCTGTCATTATTCCTGTCCCTGTCTTATCTGTGTAAGTTAACAGTTTGAGAAATGGAGTTGGATTTCTCGGTGATGTCTATTTAATCTCCTTTTGATTAATTTGTTTATCAGGCCTGTAACAAAACCTCCACATGCTTGGTTAGTCAAATTATCGAACGTCTGCGTTCCTCAGAGGACAACACCGAGCAGCCAACCAGTATTAACATGCAAGAAAATGACATCCAAGCCCAGTGATCAATACTGATTATCTTCTCCATATAACTGAAGTGGTGACGATGTGGGATAGAGAATACATAAACTACAAGCTGGATTGTAACATATGCTGTATTTACACAATTCTAAGTAACGCTTTAGGGCTTTGGCCAACTAGGACCATCATACGGTGCAACACACACACACCACGCACGCACACACGCACACACACACACACACACACAAGGTGGTGGAGGAGTATTGATGGTGGTGATAAAGGGATGTAATAATATCATAAAGAGAGAGAAGACAAGGTGCTGAAAATGGAAATAGGCTAGACAGTGTTACCAGTAATCAGAGCAGTGGGGTGACAAACTACATGGGATGGCAGGTGTGTGTTTGTGTGTGTGAGTGAGAGAGAGAGAGAGGACGTGGTGGATAAAGGGTGGAGGTTGTGAAGTCTAAGGAGGAGAGGAGGATGGAGAGAACAGGAGGAGGAGGAGTGGGACTAGAGGTCACCTCTGAAGGGGACAGAGCCTTTGTAGACTGATTACAAACTATATGTCTCAATTTCTCATGACAACACCATGAACTTTAATTCAACTGGGGTAACATCAGTGTCATGGGATGGAATATAAAAGCTCCCATGGGTTAATGTTGTCTCCCTCAAAATATATAATGTAGAGAACAAAATGTTGAGGCCGAATAAAAACATACCATTACATATAGTGAAACTCTCAATAGCTCCTTCTCTTCATCTTCTCCATCTCTCCATCACTCCTTCTCTCCATCCTGTGGTGTGATAGGTTGGGTTTCAGCTCATTGTGTTGTGGAGAATCTGGCTTTGGACCTGTTCCTCTGCGGCCATTCAGTATTTTTTATTTTTAAGTTCCATTTCCTCTTTGAGATCCAAGAGTGTCAAGACCCTGGCACTGGAGAGACGTCTTTTTTCAAGACATATTATATAAGAACATGATCCACTTGTCCAATATGGCTTCATGGAAGAGGGTTTGGCCTTAACATATCCGGCTCATGTAACCTTCTATAATGCTCTTTATTTCATATTGAATGCAAGACAAATAGTTTTAAAGGTTGAGAGTTTGAGGTGGACATAACACATTATCACATTTTAAATGTGAACTAACGAGAATCATAATCATTAGGGATGTAATGGTTCACCAAACCCACGGTTTGGTACATATTGTCACGACCGTCGATAGAACTGGACCAAAGTGCAGCGTGGTAAGCGCAGCGTGGTGAGCGTACATTTTTCCTTTATATTTTAGTGAATGTCGCCAACAAAACAACAAACGAAAAACAACCGTGAAGCTTACGAGGGCTAAGTGCCACTAACACAAGTCAACTTCCCACAAATAACAAAGGGGAAAAGGCTGCCTAAGTATGATTCCCAATCAGGGACAACAATAGACAGCTGTCCCTGATTGGGAATCATACTTAGGCAGCCTTTTCCCCTTTGTTATTTATTTAACCCACTCTGATTAATGTATGCTCACCACGCTGCGCTTTGGTCCAGTTATTTCGACGGTCGTGACAGAACTTCCCACCACCAAAGGACCAAGCAGCGTGGTGAAAGGGACTCCTGGACATGGGAGGAGATCCTGGACGGTAAGAGACCGTGGAGGCAGGCTGGGGAGTATCGCCGTCCAAGGGAGGAACTGGAGGCAGCTAAAGCAGAGCGGCGGCGATATGAGGAGGCAAGTCAGCGAAGCAGGCACGAGAGGCAGCCCCAAAACATTTTTTTGGGGGTGGGCACACGGGGAGATTGGCGGAGTCAGGTTATAGAGAGTGATTAGTCAGGTACCAGGTTATGCAGCTCTCATCGTCTCCAGTGCGCTCTCATAGCCCGGTGCGCTTTCTGCAAGCTCCCCGCAGTTGCCGTGCTAGAGTTGGCATTCAGGCAGGAGGGATTGTGCCGGCTCAGCGCTCCTGGTCTCCGGTGCGTCTCTTCGGCCCGGGTTATCCTGCGCCAGCTCTACGCACAATTCGCCAGGAGAACCCAGTGCGGCCTGTTCCAGCTTCCCGCACGTGCCGGGCTAAGGTGGGCCCAGTCCGGAGCCCGCAACGAGGGTGCCCAGTCCGGGGCCCACTACGAGGGTCCCCAGTCCGAGGTTGGTGACGGTGGTCCCCGCACCAGAGGCTCCACCAAAGTGGGGTGAGCCAGAGGTGGAGCGGGGTCTACGTCCTGCACCAGAGCAGCCACTGCGTATAGATGCCCACCCAGATCCTCCCCTATAGGTTCAGGTTTTGCGGCCGGTGTCCGCACCTTTGGGGGGGCGTGATTTGGGTGGGCATTCTATGTTGTATTTTCTATGTTTTTGTATTTCTTTGTTTTGGCCAGGTATGGTTCTCAATCAGGGACAGCTGTCTATCGTTGTCTTTGATTGGGAACCATACTTAGGTAGCCCTTTTCCCTCCTTTCTGTGTGGGAGGTTGTCTTTGTTTGTGGCACTATAGCCCGTAAGCTTCACGGTCGTTTTGTATGGTTTATTGTTTTGTTGGCGTCATTTTAAATTAAGGAAAAATGTACGCTCACCCTGTTGAGCTTTGGTCCAGTTCTTTCGACGGTGTGGCACGTATGGCAGTTTTGGGGTCATGGTTCGGTTTCAGTACAGTGGGAAAATGAAATAGAAACTGTTTGGTATTCCTGATTCCATATGATCATGAGTCATATAATCCCTGATGAGAGTCCAACTAGGAATAACAACACTTTGTATTTTCTTCAATGAAAACACACAGTTACTCATCAACAACACTAAGATAAAGTGCAATATGCTTGTGCAATCAATATTTAACATGGCTCCGACCTGTATAGACCTATCATGCTTTCTTACAAAGAGAATAATATGCACACTTGTGTGACTCTCATAAAGGGGGCGTGTCTGTAGCACTGTACCTCTAGTTTCCCCCTCCAGGGTAATGTGATGGACTGTCACTGATAAGTAGCTCTCTGTAGCCCTGCTGGTCCATCCATCTGCAGTAAGCGCAACTCAGGGTGCGATGGCCAATTCATTGACATATTCGGCTTTAGCTTGCTTAGAGCGGGTACTACGTGTTAGCTGTAATGGTTGCTCGAGGGTGGCGTTCGTAACGTGGCTCGAGCATTTTCACGAGGTGCTGACACCCACTATTCTTCTCAACCACTGAGAATGGGCGCATATCCGCGGCTATAAAGATACCTATCGCACTTGTAATTTATTTGGCCCAGTCAGAATCAGCTGCAAAAGACTGCTTGACTGCAGAAGGGAAAATAAGTCATGTTGTTTTTTTGCGTTTCCGTCTTGTTCCGGTGGCAGGAATAATGGGGTGATGTCTGGGGTGAATACTGGGGTGATGTCTGGGGTGAATACTGGGGTGATGTCTGGGGTGAATACTGGGGTGATGTCTGGGGTGAATACTGGGGTGATGTCTGGGGTGAATACTGGGGTGATGTCTGGGGTGAATACTGGGGTGATGTCTGGGGTGAATACTGGGGTGATGTCTGGGGTGAATACTGGGGTGATGTCTGGGGTGAATACTGGGTGATGTCTGGGGTGAATACTGGGGTGATGTCTGGGGTGATGTCTGGGGTGAATACTGGGGTGATGTCTGGGGTGAATACTGGGGTGATGTCTGGGGTGATGTCTGGGGTGAATACTGGGGTGATGTCTGGGGTGAATACTGGGGTGATGTCTGGGGTGAATACTGGGGTGATGTCTGCGTAAACGTGTCAACATGTTTGAGGTGTTGTTGCTGCATAGGCTCTTCTTGTTAAACAGTAGCGATATACCCTCTCTGTCCATCGCCGTTCATCTAACGATGATGGAGAATCCTCCTGGTTTATCGACCCCACCACTCGCCACTGTACAGAACTATACAGAACTAGTTCCCGGCTGCACCTCACAAAAGGACAGTATGAAATGCGCCAAATTTGATTTGAATTTTGATTACGATATGTGCATAGGATCTTGTTGTTTTAATGGAATAGCCTGAAATGTTTTACTCAACAGGCATACCAAGCATAGAAAGCAGCTTGTTTTTATTTGTTCTATATTTATTTTATATTTATTTGATGTATTCATTCAGGTTCACAGTGCGGACCGAACTGAGGTCTCCGTACGAACAGTTCGGTATGAATGCTTGTACCATTACACCCCTAGTACACACTCCCCATATTTTACACTCACTCCTCTTCTGGAAGTTCATCAACAGATAAGTAACCATTGGCAAACAACTTCAATCAAAGGCTTGGCCATGTGTGCTGTTCTAGAGAACCCAGCTCTCCTCTCAATGGACAAACACCTTTCCCACTGAGATACAGAGAGGAGCAACAACAGGGGAAGAGGGTGCTCGTTCATGCCTGCATTAGCAGAGGGCAGAGAAGGAGGAGACCGAAACAGACAGAAAAAGCTCCACGAGGAAAACCCAAACCCAAACATGTTGTGCAGAAAGGATGTGTACGTTCATGTTTAGATGAAAGGAGGAAAGAGAAGAGCTGATATGAGTAGGAAGAGGGAGGAGTAGAATATATGAGTGGTACATAAGTGGAGAGGAGAAGAGAGGAGATAGTTAGCTGGGTAGAAGAATGAACCATAATGGAGAAGGGGAACAGAGTGGTTTAAAAACAGAGAAGATGAGAGAGGAGAAGAGAGAAGGGTAGGATGGGGGAGGGCCCGCACCTCAGCCCAGCTCCTGGAGTTTGGCTTGTCACCTTCTCCGCTGGTGGCTTCCAACATCAACAGTCTCTCTCTCGCTCTCTCTCTCTCTCTCTTTCCTTCTTTCCTTCACTCCTTCTTCCCACTGGGAGGGGCAGCTGCCAGGATGTGGTATATAGCGTGACGGGAGAGTGAGAGCCCCCCTCAGAAATACCAGAACCGGTTTCTGGGGTGGAGAGTGTGAAGTCTCAGCATGCTGGGCTTGAATAGTCTTGAACACTGGATTAAGTTCACACACACACACACACACACACACACACACACACACACACACACACACACACACACACACACACACACACACACACACACACACACACACACACACACACACACACACACACACACACACACAGTCTGGTTATGTGCCCTGTGTCTTGCCACCCATTCTGTAAGAGGAGATTTAGGAAAACCTCTTGCTGGGTTACAGTGGTAATCCCCCTCTACTTACATGTTCCATGAGCTGGTAGGACTTTTATTTGTGTGTGTGTGTGTTCAATGCATTACTGTCGTATAGTTCATGTATGTGCATTGGCATTCTACATCTCAGAAAGTGTCCGTGTTAGTTTGTTTCATGTTCCATGTTCATCATTAGAACATGCAGGAGATTAGATGTCATCACCTGTAGCCGTAATGCCTGCAGTCAATCTGGATGGTTTTACAGAACACTACAAGGTTAATGTCTTTCCCATCTGTGTGTTAGCATGATGCTCTGAGGACCACACCTTTTCTTTAAACTGTACTGAGGACAACATTTCAGTCTGGTGTTAATACCTAATGGTCAGAGTCAGAGATACATCCAGAGCATGATATAATATCACATTTCACAAGGCGTAAGCCCTAATCGCCAGGCGCCAGATTTCTATGCCAGTGGTGGGGAAATCCTGTGTGGTTCAATGACCGTACTGATGAACATGGGAGAAGAGGGACAGCCCAGGGTCGTCCCGTCATGACTTCGGCATGTCTTGCTTATGTAAGGGAACCGCCACAGAGTAGCCAATGAGCGTAATGTGGGCACTGTGGGCATTAACAGTAAGCAGATGTGCATGGTGGAAAAACACTGTTGTGTCAGTTAAAGTCAGGATACAATTTGATGCTTAGACATGACTGTCAGTTCATCTTGCTTATAGTCACATGTTGAGTCCACAAAGTGAGCATGGCTGTTTGTCATTTCATCGTTGAAGATTACAGGCCTCACTCTTGTCAACTACTCACAGAAGTCTCAGACTGTGGTAGCCCTTTATCCAGGACCATTCCATCCATCATTCCAAGTAGGTAAATGAGGGGATCATCCAGTGGATGAGAGGGGCAGCCTGTGTGACTGGAGAGTTAATGGGAACCAGATGTCAGCCATAGCTGAAGGCCCTAATATCTCCCCCTCTGAGTTCAGGCAAACATTAACACCTCATCATGCAGTGTTAATGTGACTCAAATAGAATGACTAACACGGAGACACAAAGACAGGCAGGCTAACAGCAGCCATGGCAGACAGGCCTGGGTTAGTGTACTGTGTGTAGGGACAGGAGTTGGTCCTGGTCATATGACTAAGGCCCAGAGTTAATTCCGGTCAACTCACATTGTCAGTAAAAACCTGGAACTAGCTGTTTTTCCCTTTGCAGGATGTTCAACAAGTAAATATAGGCCTTGCACTCCATACAACAGAGTAAGATTCTCTTGACCTTTCTTGACCTCTGTTGAAATACTGATCCAATTCATTTTATGTTAGTATTGCCACTGACAGACTTACCATAACATGTCAAAGTGCAATATTTCCTAACAGCTATTAGAAATAAAAAGATTATGAATGGGAATCAATTACATAATTCTGTATCTATTATAACTAAAGCGACCACAATATATCTCTTTGAGGTAAGGTTTATTTTATTAATGAAAATAAGTTTTATGACTGCAGGCTACTCTGGCCAATGCCTGTGAGCATACACGCACATGGATCATTCTCAAGGGATGTGTCATGAGCAGCTTAACAGCTGACCTTTGACCCCTTCAATCACAGCCAGTTAGGACTGAGAAAAGAGAGAGGGTCACTGGTAAAGCAACACTGAATTAGTTTCCTCTGGAATCAAAACATGCCCAGATCCCTTAGCCACAATCTCTGCACCAGATTGGGAAATGTTTCAAAGAAACAGAGAACCAGTTCAAGGGTCAAAGGTTGAGTCTAGAGAAGAAGAGGACTATTTATTAGTGAAATAATCATTGTCTCTGTCTGCTACACCTCTTACAGGTCTTATTTGAAAAGGAGATTGTTGTCAATAACCCACCAGGGAAATAAAGGCATACACTGTACATTAGTCATACATGTTTTATATACGCATGATTGTTTGTAGCAGTGTGGTTATAAATGACCGGTTCTTAGCGTACATTTGAGCACACACCCATCCATAACCAGCATGACGAATAGATATTTGCTCATATTTCACCCAACAGGGAGACATAGAGAACAGCTCACGCTATCCCTGTAATAGCAAATGTGAATGATGGTGTTGAAATGTTGCCTGTTGGCTAGAGAATATGAGTTATGAAGGCCTGGAAGTCTCTCCTCACTCCAGGGAAGTGGAGGGATTCAGGAATACTTTGACATCCATGAAATTGGCCGCTGTAACAGTCATTTCAATGGATGAATGAGGGGAGGAAGATGTTGAACGGGAGTTTCTGTTCTGTGGGACTGTGAAGCGTGTTGCTTCGATTGCTTGTACGAGAGCATGTTGAGAGTTGAGATGTTTCTAACATAGGTATACAGTGTGTTTGTGACACAGGTCCTTGTTTACCCAGCTGTGTAATATTTTTGTGCCGCAGTTCTCAGGCAAAGTCTTGACTAGAACAATTGTCCTGTACAATGTAGTTTACTCAATTTACCTTGTTATAGGAGTATGGCAGTGCCATTATCAACCTTCAAAATGTACTTGATCACAGATTGATACTATGACAATATCTGCCTATGATGTGATTGGTTACAGTTTGAGTCTGTGACATTATCTACCTGTATAGGGTGAGAGTGTGATGTTATCTAATGTAATGTGTTCCAGAAAGAGACAGTGAGATTCCTGAGGCTTGTCACCTGCTGGTGCAGTGCGTTGTGTGACTGTCTTAGACAGGGACAGGAAGAAGATATCATCTCTCTATCTCATTGTGGGGTGCCGTTTCTGTCTTAACACCCATGGAGAGAAGATCCCTCTTAGTGTTACAGTGAACCATAGATGCCATGACTAACAGAAAATACACTGCTTCCTAAAACACTTGTAAGGTGTCGGAGGGAGGGAGGGAGGGAGAGCTTTGACCTTATGCAAGTCAGATTATTTTCTATATGTACACGACCGGTCAAAAGTTTTAGAACATTCAAGGGTTTTTCTTTATTTTGACTTTTTTCTACATTGTACAATAATAGTGAAGACATCAAAACTATGAAATAACACATATGGAATCATGTAGTAAACAAAAAAGTGTTAAACAAATAAAAAAATATGTTATGTTTGAGATTCTTCAAACAGCCTTGATGACAGATTTGAACACTCTTGGCATTCTCTCAACAAGCTTCACCAGGAATTATTTTCCAACAGGAAGGAGTTCCCACATATGCTGAGCACTTGTTGGCTGCTTTTCCTTTACTCTGCGGTCCAACTCATCCCAAATCATCTCAATTGAGTTAAGGTTGAGTGATTGTGGAGGCCAGGTCATCTGATGCAGCACTCCATCACTCTCCTTCTTGGTAAAATAACTCTTACACAGCCTGGAGGTGTGTTGGGTCATTGTCTCGTTGAAAAAGAAATGATAGTCCCACTAAGCCCAAACCAGATGGGATGGTGTATCACTGCAAAATGCTGTGGTAGCCATGCTGGTTAAGTGTGCCTTGAATTCTATATAAATCCCAGACAGTGTCACCAGCAAAGCACCCCCACACCATAACACCTGCTCCTCCATGCTTTACAGTGGGAAATACACATGCGGAGATCATCCGTTCACCCACACCGCGTGTCACAGCCGTCAAAAGTGGACCAAAGTGCAGCGTGGTAAGGGTACATTTTATTTTATTTTAAAATGTCGGCAATAAAACAACAAACGAAAGAAACAACCGTGAAGCTCACAGGGCTAAGTGCCACAAACAAAGTTAACTACCCACAGAGGGAAAAAGGGCTACCTAAGTATGATTCCCAATCAGAGACAACGATAGACAGCTGTCCCTGATTGAGAACCATACCCGGCCAAAACAAAGAAATGCCAAAACATAGAAAATAGAACATAGAATGCCCACCCAAATCACACCCTGACCAAACCAAAATAGAGACATAAAAAGCTCTTTAAGGTCAGGGCGTGACACCGCGTCTCACGAAGACACAGCGATTGGAACCAAAAATCTTCAATTTGGCTCCAGCCCAAAGGACAAATTTCCACCGGTCTAATGTCCATTGCTCATGTTTCTTGGCCCAAGCAAGTCTGTTCTTCTTATTGGTGTCCTTCAGTAGTGGTTTCTTTCCAGCAATTCGACCATGAAGACCAGACCTAATTCACGCAGTCTCCTCTGAACAGTTAATGTTGACATGTGTCTGTTACTTGAACTCTGTGAAGCATTTCTTTGGGCTGCAAATTCTGAGGCTGGTAACTCTAATGAACTTATCCTCTGCAGCAGAGGTAACTCTGGGTCTTCCATTCCTCATTAGAGCCATTTTCATCATAGGGCTTGATGGTTTTTGCGACTGCACTTGAAGAAACGTTCAAAGTTCTTGAAATGTTCTGTCTTTTACCAAATAGGACTGTCTTCTGTATACCCCCCTACCTTGTCACAAGACAACTGATTGGCTCAAGTGCACAAATTGGCTCAAGTGCACAAATTAACTTTTAAGAAGGCACACCTGGTTAATTGAAATGCATTCCAGGTGACTACCTCATGAAGCTGGTTGAGAGAATGCCAAGAGCGTGCAAAGCTGTCATCAAGGC
Organism: Oncorhynchus tshawytscha; assembly: GCF_018296145.1. Lineage (NCBI taxonomy): Eukaryota > Metazoa > Chordata > Actinopteri > Salmoniformes > Salmonidae > Oncorhynchus > Oncorhynchus tshawytscha. Next base: position 67,010,429 of record NC_056432.1, read on the forward strand.
AAGGGGTGGCTATTTGAATAATCTCAAATCTCAAATATATTTTGATTTGTTTAACAGTTTTTTGGTTGCTACAAGATTCCATATGTGTTATTGCATAGTTTTGATGTCTTCCCTATTATTCTACAATATAGAAAATAGTAAAAATAAAGAAAAACCCTTGAATGAGTAGGCGTTCTAAAACATTTGACCGGTAGTGTATGTATACAGTAATGTCGTTATTCTAGAATGTTCCCAACACATTTACAAATATTAATTTATAGCAGGTATTCCCAAACTGGGTTACGGGGGTATGCACAATGCCATCGGGGTACACCAAATAAAAATGTGATTCACAAAAAATAGATATTTTTTCTTCACATTTTCAAACATTCCATTTATATTTTCCAACGGGCTATATGTTTGCATGAGGTTTTTTTCTCGCATGAGTAGCCTCATTTCACTGCCAAAAATAAAATTAAACCATCTAGTGTTCAGCGAAATAACAACACAATGTCAAATACAGGTAGCCTAGTCAAATAATTAACATCCAATCACATTAACCATTACTCTCTTGCGGGAATTCCACTAATGTTCCGTATTTAGCCAAACGCAGCTGCTGCTCATTCCGTTTGCTCGAAAATGGATAAATGGTTAAAAACATAAGGCCCTCGTCCATAGGGACACATACCAGCTCTATTGGTAGTACTGCTACTACCAGCAGTACTACACCTGCACCTGTCGACAACACAAGTTGTTCTGCTTCTACGAGCACATCTAATGCTAGCATCAGTAATTCTACATTTGTTGTTAGCCCAGCTAGCATGGACAGTGGCAATCTGATGCAGCCGAAGATCTACTGCCCCCTTACCCAGGAAAATACTGAACAACAGACAGGACGTTGGACTATCAAAGAAGCGTAAATATGATGAGAACTACATTGATTTGGGGTTCACTTATATTGGGAGTAGTGCCTCTCCTCAGGCACCGTGTGTTATATGTGCAAAAGAAACCTACACTCTTGCACCGACATTTAGAAACAAAACATGCCAATTTGAAAAATAATCCATGGGAGTTTTTTGAGCGACAATTTAGATGACTTTCGAGTAGTAAGACATGTATTAAAGCAACAGATACCATTAATAAGAAGGGACTAGAAGCGTCTTATATGGTGAGCTACCGAGTAGCTAGGACAGGCAAGCCTCATAATATTGTGGAGGACTTAATTCTTCCTGCTGTCGCGGATATGGCTGGGACAATGCTGGGGGAAAAGACCCAAAAAACTGTACAGACAACAACACTGTTTCATGACCTACCAGTGACATGGCAGGAGCCATTTTGAAACAATTACTACTTCGCATACAAGCTAGTGAATTCTATGCATTACAGCTGGATGAGTCAACAGATGTGGCGGGCCTGCTCCTAGTATATGTCTGTTACGTTTATGGGGGGTCAATTAAGGAAGACATCCTCTTCTGCAAACCACTGGAAACCGGGACAACAGGAGAGGATATTTTTTAAGTACTGGACAGCTTTGTGACATCAAATGGACTTTGGTGATCAAGATGTTTTGGTATCTGTACTGATGGCACAAAAGCCATGACAGGGAGACATAGTGGAGCGGTAACGCTCGTGCAAGTAGTTGCTCTCGATCCCACTTGGGTACACTGCAGCATCCACCGAGAGGAGCTTGCTGCCAAGGGGATGCCTGACTGCTTGAAAGACGTTTTGGACACTACAGTTAAAATGGTTAACTTTATTAAAGCAAGGCCCCTGAACTCTCGTGTATTTTCTGCACTATGCAATGATATGGGCAGTGACTATATAACGCTTTTACAACATACAGAAGTGCGCTGGTTACCAAGGGGCAGAGTGTTGGCAAGTTTTTTTTTAATTGAGAGACGAGCTTAAAGTTTTCTTTACTGACCATAATTTTCACTTGTCTGACCGCTTGCATGATGACGAGTTTCTCACACGGCTGGTCTCTCTGGGTGATGTTTTTTCTCACCTGAATGATCTGAATGGAGGATTACAGGGAATCTCCACAATTATATTCAATGTGCAGGACAAAATTCAGGCTATGATTAAGAAGTTGGAGCTCTTCTCTGTCTGCATTAACACACAGGTCTTTCCATCATTGTATGATTTTTTTTGTGTGCAAATGAACCCAAGCTTACAGACAATGTTAAATGAGGATATAGTGAAGCATGAGAGTGAGTTGGGTGCGCAATTACGCAGATATTTTCCTGAAACAGATGACACAAACAACTGGATTCTTTATCCCTTTCATGCCCTGCCTCCAGTCCACTTACCGATATCTGAACAAGAGAGCCTCATCGAAATTGCAGCAAGCGGTTCTGTGAAAATGTAATTTAATCAGAATCTACTGCCAGATTTCTGGATTGGGCTGTGCTCAGAGTATCCTTCCGTGGCAAATCACACTGTTAAGACACTGATGCCCTTTGCAACCACATACCTATGTGAGAGTGGATTCTCGGCTCTCACTCGCATGACAACACAGACTGTGTGTGTAAAGTTATTTAAGACTGAGACTCTCCAATACAACCCAACATTGCAGAGTTATGTGCATCCTTTCAAGCACACCCTTCTCATTAATCTGTGGTGAGTTATTCACAATTTCCGATGAATAAATAAGGTTTTATATGTAAGATGGTTAAATAAAGAGCAAAATGATTGATTATTATTATATTATTATTTGTGCCCTGGTCCTATTAGAACTGTTTCCCACGAGCCGGGTTGTGACAAAAACTAACACTCATTATTATGTTTAATAAATGTATTGAATAGTGTGTGTGTGGCAGGCTTACAATGATGGCAAAAAACAACATTTGATAGTGTGCTGATCCTGGTGCTAGAGGTGGTACGCAGCTGGACGCTGAATGTTTGAAGGGGTACGGGACTATAAAAAGTTTGGGAACCACTGGTCTATAGCATAGGGAGGGGTACTGTCAGCTTTGGTAGAGAAACTTGTCCTAAGTCCTTGACAAACAAAATCATTTAACTGTGCCTGTTTTTATTTGGATATGACTTGAGTTTTTCTAAAACAAATATGAGTTAATCATATATGTTTCAGTCTCATGAAATGGCTGTCTTTCAATTTTGCTTGGCAAGACCTTTTTATTTTCTTCCACAAGGTCTTTGAAAAACTGAATGGGAAATCAGATTTATTTGATGAATTCATGGTGGGGGAACGTTGCCAAGAAGTTAATTGAATCAACAAAACAAACATACTCCAAAAACTGTTTCAAATGTGTATGCTATTTTGCTGTGAAAGTGGTACTGTACAATCCTCTATTTTGGCAGGTCAAAAGTGCATTCATCCTTTGTTAGCTGTAAAACAGAATGCATAGTGGTGCATGGCTGCATAATAACATTCAGAGAATGTGTTTACATTTCAGTAAATATTAAAACAAATATTAATCAATTCAAATACCAAATCATACATCAGTAGTATCACTGTAGTTTAAGATTGATACACAATACAAACATACACTGAAGTGTGTTCATCACGTTCACATTCAATAAAGCATCTCTCTGATGAGAGGACATGTAGAGAACTTGTAGAGTGTAGTTAAGACAGCAGAGTCTTTGATATACCCCACCTGGACCTCTGTGTTTGACTGTTGTTTAGGGTCAGGTGTTTGTCAGCTGGACTTCCTCAGGAAACGACCACTGGGCTCAGGGGAGAGTACCCAGGGCATCAGGAAGTACTGCATGAACCACAAAAACCTCCCAAGAATGCACACACACAAACACACACACACACACACACACACACACACACACACACACACACACACACACACACACACACACACACACACACACACACACACACACACACACACACACACACACACACACACACACACACACACACACACACACACACACCACACACCTCATCTCCAGTGCTCTGGATTACTTGGCCAGTATAGTGAGAGGTACAGGAGAGGTTGGGCTGCAGACTGACAGGTTTTGGCAGGTCTGGCTGTGTTTCTGGCATGGCCGTAGCCCACAGGTACAGTATAGTTCAGTACAGGCCCAGGGCATGGCGAGTAGAGGAGAGGGAGTCAGACCTCTGTTTACACAGCTGCACTCTGGAGCTTTGGACACTTGGACAGCACGTCAAGAGCCAGGCCACGGTGCTCAGGTGTATGTGTGTTAGGGATGTGGCAAATGGATCATTTTTCTCAATGTTTAAACAGAATTGATTTGAATCGGTTTTCCGTTAAAACAATAAAAATACTTCATAAAATTCCATGTGAATTCACAATGAAGCTGTGCTGCTGTCAGCAACGGTTTGGGTCTCACAGAGCGTCCCTTTCAGATGGTTAAACATTGCACATGCACTACCATTACTGTACCTCAATTCCACCTCACAATGTTAGCATTTCCTTCTCATTTATCTTCTCAAAGTATTGCCATACAGGACTTCACTGATGTCACTTGCCTTTCTCTGATGATGATGTAGTGGTGGGGAGTCTTGTATTGTACACTCAACAGACGGAAGTCTCACCATTAGAGAAGAGAAAGAGCAGGGGTGTAATCATTAGTCCAAACAGTTTGCACCTGTTTCTATTTGACAAACTCAGGTAGGTCCTTCCCCATTTCATTCCGTTTGCTTCGGTTCCGAAACGTTTTGCTACAGAATTGGCATAATGAATATGCCCCAGGCTGAGCCAGCGTGAGGGTGAGAGAGGAGGAAGCCTACAGAAAGAACCGTGATGTGCATATGTTTAGGTAATCTGAATCTCGCAGTGTCTTGTGTGCCTTTATTTCAATTACACAACTTTCCCCAGGCCTGTATATCTTAGTTAGGCCAAAAAATGGAAAATAATATGTTTTGTGATAACTGAACTGTGATTTTCATTTAGTGTTTTTGGTTAGGGGTTTTTCTTTAAGTTAAGGATCCCGATCTCTTTTAAATGTTTTAAAGTTGAAACATTCACAGCTCTAGTGTGTGTCTGGGTCAAACTAGTTCAGAGTAGAATCATCTGCTCATATTAGAGACTGATTCAAATCAGTTTATCATTGGTCATTTAGGTATGACCAATGCATCTGTATCTCTGATGTACTGTGCTGCATTCCAACCACATATCTACAGTATGTATGACTTGGCAGAGAAGTCCTTGTACCCAGGGGACCCTCAGTGAGCCCCTCAGGCAGATACGGCTATAGGCTTCCCCCCTCTTAAACCTGGCAGGGTGCCAGGCCTGCAGGAATTTATCCCTCCCTCTTTCGATCCCTCCCTTCATATTTCACGTCTGTTTCCGTTCTCTATATCTGATAGCTTGATCACTGCTGTGGGTCAGATGCTGACACCAACATAAGGGACGCTTAAATCACTCTAAACAACATCTATCATGGACCTTATAAAACCGGCTTCACGGCACAATACCCAACCTGGCCTCGTGCTGGAGAAACGCTCGTCTATCATACACCCGTTTGACACCAGGAAGCACTTTTTTGATGACGTGCACAAGACGGAGAGAGAGGATATGAGGGAGGGGTACTCTGACTATGGAGTAATAATACTGTATCAGTAATAAGGTAATAAGGATAAAAGCTGGTGTTGGTGAGACCCAGAGAGAGAGAGAGAGAGAGAGAGAGAGAGAGAGAGAGAGATAGAGAGAGAGAGAGAGAGAGAGGCAGAGCGTGAGAGAGAAAGGGAATAAGAGAAAGAAAAACACAGAGCGAGGTCCTTAATAGCTGTTGTTTTCAATAGCAGTGAGAGTGGTTTTGAGGGGTGGAGGGAAGGAGGGAGGGAGGAGGGGGAGGTGGGAGAGTGAGGACGATAATTGACTTTGATTATTGGCCTAATATTATGGCACGCTGACAGGTCGCCCAGATTTACGGCTTGGGGAAACAGAAACAAATGAAATGCAGGTGCTTGAGCGGAGAGAGAGGATGCTGTTATGGCCCTTAAATCACAACACTCCCCTTGGCCGGCACGAGAACCATTTGATTAATTGACGGATGCTAATAGATTACAGCAAATTGTTAGCTCTCTAAAGTCAAACGAAGAGAGAAAAATTCAAGCATTCAAAGAAAAAAACCTATATGATGTGACTAATTTGCCCTCACGACAATATTGGTGTGTTTAACAAATGTTCTGGTGACTGCGAGGAGCTTTATAGGGACTGGAGTGGGCTGTTTGAAATAATGAGATTTCAGATCCCATGACAGCTGCTTGTTTCTGCTTCCTGCCTCTGGAAAGGAGGCATAAGCCAGACTTTCGTATATTTCTGCTGCAATTATAGTCATTTAAGCTCTTTAAAGTGGGGTAGGTAACAGCCACTTACAATCCATCACTCTAAAGCAAAATACACTAGCCTGCGATAGCTGGGGATGGAGAAAATGGATGCCATGCTTGCCATGTCTACTGGTACACTAACCAGCCCCAAATGAAAGCTTTTTCACAAACACAGAAAACACATCATGGAGCTTTTGAAGGGGTAAAGTGGCTCCATCCATGCAAAAAATCTGTGATGTGCCTGTATTCCAACCTCATCGTTCAATTATACTGTACAACTCCAAAAAACAACAGAATGCCACCAATTCGGATACATGTGGATCAGTACCCTACTGCTAGAATGACCAAACATGATCTGTATTTGTATCTGTATTTGTTGTAGCACATCCCGGTATATGACAGGGAAAGTAACATAGACAGGGAAAAGTCTGAAGGTCCTATCCTATCACTGCTAATCCAAACCAGTAACACCTGGGATCTGTGAAAAATGATTGTTGTCTTGTATGTTGAGTTGAATATATAATTGAAAACATTCATTTTTGCAGCATAGCCTAAAACAAAGGCAGTTTTTGACTTACCCTGGAAACCCAGACATTGGTTTTGAATGTATCGGGCCCTGGTTAAATAGTACTTATGCCTGAATTGCCACTCACCTTGTCTGGATGAGGACTTGCTCAGGCTTGTGCTCTAGAGGGTAGTGTTCTCCCTCCTACCACACATGGGGGCTACATTTAGCCAGTCTCTGATTTTAACATGGCATGGCTTGATCATGGCAAATAACCTCTCATATGGAATAATCATTCTCGTTATCGATAACAATAAGTGGACCATGAGTGCAACAAGCTAATCTTAAAACAAATTATTATTTTAATGCTGCCACTGCAGTAGATTATGCACTAAATCACGAAAATTGTTCAATTGAACTCATTAATGAATCACCATTAATGTAATAACTTTGAAGACTTTGAAGTGAAGGGGAAGTGAGGGAGGTAAAAGTTGTCCACTGTTGATGATATATCAGTGCAACTCTTTTGACAGCTCCAAACCTCTCCCTCCACTCTGTGGCTTGAATATGGATTTATAGTAATCGTGAAGGAAGCATCGAACACAAGTCTCCAGCCGAGGAGAGGAATGGGTCTGAGGGAGCCAAAAAGAAGAAAGATCAATGACCGGGAAAAGAGGAATGATTGTCCAAGCCCATCACATAATTGCCTTAAAAGCCTATTGAAAATGCAGGGCAGTCCAATGTCCACCCAGTGAAGTTAACACTCCCGATATGCCATACAATTTAATTATCACGACATGATTCCCTCATCGACTGGTCACCGATTAAATGGCTCCATTTATGGCAGAACGTATTCTTCCCAGCTCAAGAATCCTCCTTTTGGTCAGTAATCATTGAACTGCATAAATGTAATTTAGATAATTGATTGAAAAGGGGGGGCTTTGCTAATTAAGAGTTTTTGTCGAGTCCATAATCATTTTGGCTCGCTATTCATCAGGAACAATGTGGTTATTAGACCTTGCAGCATTTTGGACTTATATTCCATAGAAAAGGTGCTATTCTATACTGATTGCCCTCATGGGCCAGTCAAACAATTTCAAGTCGGTTTATTTGTCATAATATACACATAAGGTGTGGTGCGTTCAGAAATTATTCATACCCCTTGACTTATTCCACATTTTGTTATGTTACAGCCTGAATTCAAGATGGATTAAATATATGTTTTCCTCACCCATCTACACACAATACTCAATAATACAATAATAACAAAATGAAAACATGTTTTTAGACATTTTTGCAAATGTATTGTAAATGAAATACAGAAATATTTAATTTACACAAGTATTCACACAGTTGAGTCAATATCTTGTAGAAGCACCTTTGGCAGTGATTACAGCTGTGAGTCTTTCTGACACTAATTTACTTGGCACTCATGTATTTGGGGAGCTTCTCCCATTCTTCTCCACAGATCCTCTCAAGCTCTGTCAGGTTGGATGGGGAGTGTCGCTGCACAGCTATTTTCAGGTCTCTCCAGAGATGTTCGATCGGGTTCAAGTACGTGCTCTGGCTGGGCCACTCAAGGACACTCAGAGACTTGTCCCGAAGCCACTCCTGCATTGTCCTGGTTGTGTGCTTTGGGTCGTTGTCCTTTTGGAAGGTGAACCTTCACCCCCCAGTCTGAGGTCCTGAGCGCTCTGGAGCAGGTTTTCATCAAGGATCTCTCTGTACTTGGCTCCGTTCATCTTTCCCTCGATCCTGACTAGTCTCCCAGTCCCTGCCGCTGAAAAACATCTGCACCGCATGATGCTGCCACCACCATGCTTCACCGTAGGGTTGGTGCCAGGTTTCCTCCAGACGTAACGCTTGGCATTCAAGCCAAATAGTTCAATATTGGTTTCATCAGAGCAGAGAATTCTCATGGTCTGAGTCCTTTAGGGCTTTCCACACCTGGATTGTGCAACATTTGCCCATTATTATTTTCTAAATTCTTCAAGCTCTGTCAAATTGGTTGTTGATCATTGCTAGACAACCATTTTCAGGTCTTGACATAGATTTTCAAGTAGATTTAAGTCACAACTGTAACTAGTCCACTCAGGAACATTCAGTTTTCTCCTATCACAGCTATTAAACTCTGTAACTGTTTTAAAGTCACCATTGGCCTCTTGGTAAAATCTCTTTCTCTCCGGCAACTGAGTTAGGAAGGATGCTTGCGTGACTAGGTGTATTGATACACCATCCAAAATGTCATTAATAACTTCACCACGCTCAAAGGGATATTGTTTTCGACTATCTACCAATAGGTGCCCTTCTTGGAAAACCTTGGAAAACCTCCCTGCTCTTTCTGGTTGAATTTGTCTTTGAAATTCACTGCTCGACTGAGTGACGTTACAGATAATTTTATTTGTGGGGTACACAGATGAGGTAGTCATTCAAAAATCAATGTTAAAAACTATTACTACACACAGAGTGAGTGCATGCAACTTATTATGTGACTTGTTAAGCAAATTTGTACTCCTGAACATATTTAGGCTTGCCCTTACAAAGGGGTTGAATACTTATTGACTCAAGAAATTTCATTTTTTCATTTTTAGTACATTTGTAAAAATGTTCTAAAAACATAAATCCATTTTGACGTTATGGGGTATTGTGTGTTGGCCGTTGAAAAAAAATATTGTGTAATAATATATAGCCATTGGGCAGTAATACTAAATAGGAGTCCTGTAGCAGTCACGGAGTGTGTGTGGGTGCGTGTGTGTGCGAGTGTGTTAGTGTGTGTGCTTGAGCCCATGAGTGTGTGGTGAAGTACAGAGGGAGGTGCAGAGTCAGTGTATTAGACTGTTTGTGTGCTGGTGGTCAGTCCCGTTTCAAGAGTTCAGTAGTCTGATGGCTTGTGGAAAAAAACTGTCTCAGAGCCTGTTGGTCTGAGACCTGACGCACCGATACAGTCTGCCAGATGGCAACGGACGGAATAGTCAGTGGCTGGGTGGTGTGTGGGGTCCTTGATGATGCTGGGAGCCTTCCTCAGCCCTTGCTTGGAGTAGATGTCCTGTATGGGTGGGAGCACAGCTCCAGTGATGTACAGGGCCGTCTTCACCACCCGCTGGAGGGCCTCGCGGTCGAAAGCAGAGCAGTTTCCGTACCTTGCTGTGATGCAGCCGTGAAACATCATCATTCAAAGTTATCAACTCAATGGAAAGGAGTTACAGTTGTAGGCAGACTGTCTGTGGTTCTGCCAGGATTTCTCCTGGTGTGGTGATGTTAAAAATAAACATTTCTCCACCCATCCATTCATCCATTCAGGGTAGGAGAAGCCAAGAGAAGTTAGAGAAACCCATAGGACAGGAGACACTCACCCTGTACTGTAACGTACCACCCTGTCTGGCCCAGGCCAGGACTCTGATCCTCATTCAGATTCCCTTTCATGGGTCAATATTTAAAGAATCAACAGTGCCGCTCAGGACCCCACAGTGATATTAGCTTGGATAATATGGCAGTTTGTTTTTTATTTTCTCAGTTTGTGTTTTCCTTCCACAGTAGTGCCTCCAGTTTAAATAGGCCCAACGTAAACCAAACTTGTGGTAAATGCAAAGTCGAGTCTTCCACGCTTCAGCACGTCCTGTACAGGGCTTGAAACAGGACATATTTTATAGGCTTCTGACAGAGCAGAAACAGAGATGTGCCAAAATGAATGTGGGAGGATTTGACGTGCTGATCACTTCCATATGGAAGACACACTGAACAACTGGAGAATGTTGTAAAAATTGATTTTCACTCTGTTATGACTTTGAGTACTATTCAACGGGGCACAGTGTGCAACAAGCAGTACTCTTTATTGGTTGATGTGTCTAAGAACCCTTTTTTGACCTGTTGTCTCCGTTATAACAGTACAGACTCACATTAACTTTGACCTTCCAGCATTATCAGGTTCTACCATGGGAGCCTTTTGGAGCCGTCAATATTTGAACCACCCAGCCACTTGGCCAGATCTCTATCCCAATCAGACACCCAGAAAGGGCTGCAGAACACTTGCTGGTCCACTGCCTGCCTCTGAGAGACTCTGGGCCCTGGTGCTGGAGTTGGAACAGGCTGTGGGAGTGGAACGGAGAGAGAGTTAGAGAGAGAGGTAGAGAGAAAGAGGTAGAGAGGGAAAGAGAATAGAAGAAGGAGGGAGAGAAGGGTGTCTTGGCAACGGAGCTCTGATTCTATTTACGGCTTTTAACAGAAATCTGATTAACGGAGGCATTTTAAGCGGAGTGACCCGGAGGAGTGAGGAATGGGAGAGCGAGCGAGAGGGAAGCCAGGAGAAACAGACGCTTTCATTAAATCAGCAATCGATGCCAGCACTCCTCAGAGACCTGCACACCACGAATAAAGGAACAAAATCAAATGAAATAAAGGAGTCATTCCCTGCGTTTATCTATGACGGCTTTGGAGCTACACATTTTTCTTTGAGAAGAATTCAACAATACACCCATTAAACCTTTTGGCTTTTATTTCTGCATGATCTATCTATAACACTGTATGTTTGCAGAGAGTAGGCTGCGCATTGCGTTTTAAATGAATAATGTGGATATTACATTTGATGTGCATTCTTGACCATGTCATTGAGAAAGCTTTGCTCCTAGAAATCACACTCATGGCTGATGAAAAGTCTTCAGACTCTGTGTTGTCACTACAAGGGGTATCAAACACTTGCCCCTAACTCCTCTCTCTATCTCCACTCTTGAAACATTTTAATTGCATCTTACCGTGCGGGATAGTAACCATTAAAAACACCCTTAATCACACAGCTCAGTGATCAAAACACAGCATTTAAATGCTGAAATTATGAAACACTTAATGATTTCCTGAGAAATAAACCTGAGGCGATTGGCCTGAGGGTCTGATAAGCAGGCTGCCTCTCCCCAGCTGATAGAGCCATTCCACCCAGCATTATGGCTCTAATTAGATATGGCTCCCGCTCAGAATGATACGTCTTCCTCCAAATGATCACTTATTAGGACTGGAGTGAAACCGGGGAGACCCATAGAATCTCCATAATAGGCCATACCAGACCCCATTATAGGATGCCTGGCAAAACAAACACCTAGGCAGCAGTGTAACAAGGTACATCTATTTTAAGAGCAAGCCGTTGTGTTGGAGATGGTCGTTAGGATTACTCAAGGGTGAAAGTTGGTAGAGAGATTTCATTGGCCAGGTCGACATTTCAGTAGAAAGTCAGGAAGTAATACTCACTTAATTAACCTTCTTCAGCAGTTTGCTGTGGATATGCAGGTTGTAATGGTGCTGATTAAAACAACTAAGTCTGATGCCGAAATGACTAAATGCCCAAGTCAGAGCCCCAAACAGTGCTTATAATGTATCACAATGAAGCTTTTGTCCGTTTCGATATTTCTCATTGTGCTAATTTCCTTCATAACCATGCCATATCATTCATATGATATGTATTCAACACAAAGGGTTGAGAAGTAATCCCAAAAATCTAAATACAGCGAGTTAAAGAAAAATAGTCCAAATCTAACTAGTTATGTTAAGAGTTAAACTTCGAATCGTGATACCTTGAACACTATTCGTCCATCATAGAAGCGACAGAAAGGGAGAGGAGCTCAACAAATACTTGAGCTGAGCTCAATCCTCCTACTCCTGTGACTAAGGGCATCTTAACGCAGACAGATAGCCCCTGGAGAGAGGGAGTGTGGCATTGATAATCAGTCTCCTAGTTTGTGTGTACGTTGGGAAACTCACTGTGCCACAGGGGAGCAACCTCACAGATGCAACCAAGCAGCAGGAATCGCTCACCACGCTTCTCCGCGCTCCGACAGGGATTAAACTGGGAGCTCCACACATGACGGATCGAGCGTGGAAATCGCCCGGCGGAGCAGAGAGAGGGTGCACAGAAAAGAGGGACGAGGGGCAGGGGAAACACCTGTGGTTGGCGTTTAGCAAACATGACAGGGTTTTGAGAATGGATGTGTGATTTTTGAGGGTCCGTTTGATCCCAGGGTGAAAACCCAGGGACTTTCCATGTTTGAAGGATCGACGGTCATGTGTGGTCGTGGTGTGGTTGTAATGTGGTCGATGAGTCCTCTTCTGACTATACTGTACACCATGGCTGCAATGCCCTCCTACACAACAATAACAACAACGTGTCAAAGTTAGGATACTTCTCGAGTTGCAACTTCAACCAAAGTACACCGAAAGACAAGCACAAGCATCTGCGCTAATGTAGTGTCCAATCTCTGTATATTAATTTGCCCTCTTGGCCAGCTGGAGATGTCATTTTTTGGCTTACTTCAGCCATAATGTTCTCTCTCCCTGATTCCCTGCATAAGATTTCCTTTGTGTTGGTCCCTTGCAGTGCTGTGGATGAATGGGTGAATGGAGCGGAGGCAGGCGGTGGGATGACAGGCTGCAGGGCCTGCACACTGATAAATAGCCTGTGTTTATTTAGCTTCATCTGCATAAGAGAGACTAGCCACTCTTTTCCTTTCAGCTTAAGGGTCCCAGGGAGATTGTTATCCCCGGGCAGGTGGGCCGGGTACACAGTTCTCCTCTTTGGGTAAGCACCTCTCCTCCAGCCACACGCCTAATGATCGCAGCCAGCATCTGGCACAGGTGGCCCCAGTGATTCTTCATGCTGGAGATGGATTGACATCCAGGGAAAGGGCCTCTTTTTTCTACCCTCTCACTCTCTCACTTTCTTTCAAGCCTTCTCTTTGTCTTTCTCTCTTTATTTCTGTCTTTATTTCTCCCTGTTAACTTTCTCCTCTCTCTCTGACTTTCTTTCTTTCCCCACCCCTCACTCTCTCTTTTTCTCCATCTTTCTCTTACTTTCACTCTTTTTAATTTCTTATCCTCCTCTCATCTTCCTCTTACTTTCCCTCCTCTCCCCATCTTTCCCTCCTCTTTCTCCCTCAGCACCACATCCTAGACACAGGTGGTGAGTTTTGTCAGCTTCATTATGTGAGTTTAGAGTCAAGAGAGGAGAAATATTTATGTTACGAGGGCCTTTTACAATACGAGCGCTGTTCCTCTTGTTTGGATGGTTCCGCAGGTGCAGCTCTAATGGCTCAGCGCTGAGACCTCCATAAACCACAGTGGAGCGTTAAAACAGCAGATGTGCTCCTCAGAGACCAGCATTAGCCATCCAACTAGCACACCTCATGCCAGGGACTGGGACTTGGACTGGAAAGACAGAAGAGAAGAGGGAGGGGGATGCTGCCTGTCTTTAGGGCAGTGTTAAGAGGGTAATGGTTCTATCCCCTCTTCAAAGACACACAGAGAGGGAGATCCCATAGGGTGGATCACTTAGAGATGGAACCGGACGGACGGACAGACGGACGGACAGACAGAAAGACAGACAGACAGACAGATAAACAAACACATAAGAAATCTGGCTTTGTACGGCTTTGAAGTGGGTATTCTTACTGCCCATAATGCCTTATTCCTCAAGGCAAATAGCAGCTCCAGTACAGTAGAGCATCTCCACAACACTGGAACCGCCAGGAGCAGGACTGAGTGATGCCTTTATCACAAACATTTTGCCAATCATTGATCCTCATCCGTCATCATCCAACTCTCCAATGATACCTACCGAAAAACACTCACACCCGACAGACACAGGCAATGTGTGATCACACTACAGCTGTCTCCAGTGTATCCTCTCCTCTCATGAAAATGTCTTGCGTCTGTGTTGCATTTATATGGCTCTTATTTATTTTAATGGAAATCTCCCCATGTGTGTGGAGAAACGAGCTGAAGAATACGCTCCATTCATGCGTGGAATGTTCTTGTGTTACATCTTGGAAGGGCTCCCTGACTTCGGGGAACAACACCCAGGGCCTTGTGGTTCCACTTTGCCTGGCAGCCGGTTTGTTGTACCTCTCGAATTAGGGAACAGCTGTGAGCTTTTAGTGTGCAGTATTAGAGGTGTAATACTAACATATCCACCACAATAGGCCTGTATCAGACTCAGGTCTGGAGCTCTGCTGGTTTGTGTTATGAAAAGTAAATGAACCCTGAAGACCTTGAGAAATCAACCTTGTTGATAATTGATGGAATTTTAATATGCCAAATTTCTCTCTGTCATGTAGTACATGGCATAAATTGTCATACTGGAGTTATAAGGAAATGGTAGGGGCCTCTATGGTGCTGCCCATCACTCCTCTGTCCAATGCCCTAAGGGAGGAGCTGTAGTTATTCTAAAGGCAGGTTAAGCTGATGATTAACAACCGAAGCCACAGCGGCAGCGTGCATGTCTGATATCCCTTACTACCTGTAAGGTCTCTGCTTATCTTTTCATTCCCTTTCCCTAGAGACGGACAGATAGAAGGAGGGGTAGATGGAAGGAAAGGGGGAAGAAAGGGATGGATGGAAAATTAAAGAGAGAAGAGAGGAACCCCCAAAAGAGCTCAATTAACAATTGGAGCGTCCTCCAAGGTTTCTCAGCTCTCCTGAGTAAAATATAACATCCATGTTGCCTTTTAACGAACCCCCGCCCCCCTAATCCCCATCTGAAACCCCCCTCTCTCTCACACCCCACCCGCTGCTTAGTTTGATATGCGTAAAGGATGCAAATGAGCCACTTAGTAACCACATCAATTACCCACCTGGCCTTTTATCAGCTGCTCTGTGTTGTTGGCAAAACGCTCGTTATGGTCGTGCAGTGATGAACACGAGTGGTCGCCGACGGAGACCGCAGACTTAGGGTTCGCTCTGGACCCAATTAGGACTCAATGCCTACTGTCTTCAGAGACCGCTAAAACCAGAGCGAGAACCGATGCTTAGAACAATTACATTAAGTCAGGACACTCCTGTGCGGTGTGTGTGTCCTTGTTATAATGACTGAATAGAGCCCCTGTCCTATTTATGGGCCTGCTTCATGTAAATGCACAGACAACACACAGTCAAATGAGTGTCCAGGCATTAGGTTTGGTACTGGTTGAAGGGGACTCCTATCTGAGAGAGAGAGTGAGACCCTGATAAGAGAGGGGTAGGAAGAGTGAGGTAGATATAGATTGCAGAACAGAAGCCATATTTCATATTTATTTTTAGTTGCCGGTAATCTACTCTCTCCCTCTCCCCAGCGTCCCCTGTTCTCGATAAGGTGACGTAGACAGGCGGGAGTTTTTTCCCGGCGCTCTATTTCTGGTGGGATGCGACAGGCCTCGTATGATCCAGATGCACAGCCAGATAGGCCTGAATAGAGGGCCACTGTGTCTCGGAAAGGCAGGAGAGAGAGGGATGGAAGGAAGGCGGAGGAGGGGTAAATGAGTCTGAAACCGATCTGTCTCTGACTTTGTCAGATAGACTCAGGAAACGTCCTAGACTCATATCCAGCTTTAAGTGGGTAGATTTGGTGCTATATTTACAGCTCTGCCTGCTGGCCACCTCGACAGTTGCCCCTATGAATCAAAATAATTACGTTAGGAATTGTGAGACACATGGATGTGTATGTACACAGTGTGTGTGTGCATAAATACTGTATGTGTGTGTATGGGCATGCAGTAGACAGTCCAGGGTCATACAATATGCTGCAGGGGCTGTTTCTAACTTCTGAAGAGAGAGCGTATTTGGTGGACCCTCCTGGGGTTTGAAATAACCTCCGGTGTCACCTCACCAAAGCGGTCGGAACGTGCAACTGTTCTTATGACTGCAGTGACCGTAGGCCCATGGAGGGCGAGGGAGGGCGAGAGTGTAAGTGTGGTATGAGGTTGGTGCCATCTCTGAATTGCTGACCCTACCTATGTATGGCGCTACGACCTTATAGCAAAGGATGATGAAACTCTCAGGAGCAAACAGAACCCATCAGAATGAAATATTTCCCCACAAAAACAGTTTCCTTGGTCAACTGTTTTCCTGGGTCAACTCAACTGTTTGGGCTTTTTGTGTGAAAGAGATATAGAAAATAGTCATACATTTTTCCTTTCAAAGTTGTTCGTTGTGAGAGAAAGAACAAAACAGTTACTTTTCACACTGTAAGTTAAGTGAATATTTCATTTCATTCAGTTTTTTTAACTGAATGACTCATACAGACTCATACTGTCTAGTATGGGTTATCTATTCATGACCTCACATAGTTATGCATGTGGCCTATGACAGTCTAGTTACGTGTCTGAATCAAAGTCATTGTAGACAGACGGGTGTACAGTACAGTACATCCGGGCCTGTTCAGGTAGTGAAAGGCTCCATGCTGAGCCTACATAACACACCCAGGGAGGGATATACTGCCACTTAATGCACAGCCTGATCTGTACATGCCAGGCCACAAAGCCCCCAATTGGACTCTAATATTTAAACTGCAGGATACCATCGCTCCTCCTCAGAAATAGCCTATACATTATTAATGTGCTCTCTGTCCCCTGGACTGGATGGACCTGTGCTCATTCTTTGATTTGAGAAACTGACTGCAGCAGTAGAAATAAAAGAGCCCTTTGCCGTTCCTTGGCTTGTTACAGTAAAAAGTAAAAGTGTTGACCTGCTTCTGTACGTCTCCCTTTTCGTCTTTCCTGCTAGTTCATTAGCCGCACCTGTGCATTGGAAGTCACACTCCATTCAGCTTGCTTTCTCTTTTCCGCTTATGCTTCAAATAAAGAGCTGTTTCAAAGCACCCGGCACCATATGTGTATTTTCCACACTTTGGAATATGTAATATATTTAGGTTGGTGGTAATCACTCACACATTTCGACAACAGAGGGAAAGAAGTGAGGGAGCGGAGAGAGGAGGAGAGGAGAGTCGCTGATGTTTTAAAACATGTATGGATGATTAATTACCTGGACCAGCTGGGAGAAAATAGTAGATTTTAAAGAACATAGAGAGAGCCACTGCAAAACCAGTGTGTTTCCCATCCTCCATCAGAATAATTGAAATGTGATTAAAAGGGAAGCAGAAGCCTTGTTTTGCCTGGGTCAGCAGAATATAACACAGAGGAGTGAAAAGCTAAAGTCTCTCTCCTCTTTCCATCCTCAAGATGGTGAAGTGTCCGTGAGTTCTACCGTGCGGGGTCATTCACCAAAGGACATGAAGGGAGGTCATTACCCACATTCCCCCTCCTTTTACCTGTCACCTCTAACAAATGCATATTACATTGAGTGAAGTGCAGTCAATCAATTAGGACTGTACAATTACAATCGATCAACAAGGCAGTCAGAGGGAGAGCTCCCCAGGCTGAAGGGGTAATGATGGGAACCCAGTTCAAACACCTGGGAGAGGTCTTTTAAGTCCCCTATCTGGTGTGTGTGCGCACGTGTGTGTGTGTGTGTGTGTGTGTGTGTGTGTGTGTGTGTGTGTGTGTGTGTGTGTGTGTGTGGGTGCATGCTTGGCTCTCTCTTTGCGGTCCATGCCAGGAAGGGGCATGTGCATCGCTCTAATGAAAGAGAGGTCTGAGCGACTGCTGACTGGCAGATACAGCGCTAGCTCTCTGTAGTGTAAAGTAAATGGTGACCCATGCTCTCACCTGTTCTCTCTCCTCCCTGTGTTTGAGTCCTCAGATAGAGTACAGTAGCTGTTGGCTTCATACCCACTGAAGCCAGGTGGTGGGAACCTTTCTGACATCAGAGGTTGTGAACTTTGAACTCCCACACAGTGCTGGCCAAAAGTGATTATGTAATCTTATTGTTTTCACCTTTTAGACCACATGTCAAATTCATTCCACGGCGGGCCGAGAGTCTGTGGGTTTCCGCTCCAACCTTGTACTTGATTGATGAATTAAGGTCAGTAATTAGTAAGAAACTCCCCTCACCTGGATGTCTAGGTCTTAATTGAAAGGAAAAACCCAAAACCCACAGACCCACGGCCCTCCGTGGATGACACCCCTGTTCTAGACTGTAAAGGTCACTAACTTTAAACCACAACGGCTGTTCACACAGCTGACAATGGAGCTATCTGCCTTCTGTGAGGCGATGGTTGATTATTCACTTTCAACATTTGTACTTTATTCATGTGAATAAGAAAGTCTCATTGTTATTAATATTTTTTTTCTTAGACAAAGGATACGGCCTGCGGTTTTAGTTCTGACCCCTACCTAGCTGGTTTGTGGATACGGCATTACAGTATATGTGTTCCTGGGGTGGAGACAGGCTCTCCAGACTTTGTTGTAATAACAGAAACCCACCCTTCCATAGCATGGGACCATTCGGCTAGAAAATCTTTATTTTCTGTCCCTTCCCCTGTGGCACATAACAAAACATTGGATACGACCAAATTCGGCAACAAAGTGTACCACCCCTACCTCCTAGTCAAAATACAAGAAACTACCATAAATTCCCAAATTGTCAATCCCAAATTTCAATGGCACGGTAATAAGATCCCATACCATGGTTAAATAAATGCCTGTGTGGGGTGAGGCGGAAAAGGCAACAGCAAACCTAGGACTGGTTTGGTCGGGAATCAGAATGCTTCCAAGTCTGTATTCCTGTGTGCCTTGGAATGTTGATGTGACAGTCTGAAGCGGAGCTCTGGTTTCAGCTCTGGATTATTCGGCTGGAGAGTGAACCTGTTCTCGTTCCAACCCTGCACACATGTCCCTCATCACAGGGACGACATATTATGTACAGTATGCATGTAAGTGTCTAACACGCAGCTCCACTTAAGGATTTTAGGGTGCAGTCAGACCGCTGTCAGACCACAATAAGGGGTTCTTGGTATCAAGGTGCATTCCAAAGAGTTTTATTAGGTTTCCTGACCTCAAATCAGGGTTTATTAGTCACATGCACAGGGTCGCAGATTGCAGTGTACAGTGGAATCCTCTTTGACCAACAATTCAGGTCAAAGAGAAGTGAGTGAAACAATAATTAAAATAATAATAGTAATAATAGTAAGTAAAATAATAATATAGAAAAAAGATAACCAGACGGCATATACTGTACAAGTCAAAAGTTTGGACACACCTACTCATTCAAGGGTTTTTCTATCCACTAGATACTCCTGGACAATATGGACACAAATATAAACAATGAACATACTGTATACAGTACCAGTCATTTAAAAAAACTATTTTCTACATTGTAGAAGAATAGTGAAGACATCAAAACTGTGAAATAACACATATGGAATCATGTAGTAACCAAAAAAGTGTTAAACAAATCAAAATATATTTTATATTTGACATTTTTCAAAGTAGCCATCCTTTGCCTTGAAGACAGCATTACACACTCTTGGTAATCTCTCAACCAGCTTCATGAGGTAGTCACCTGGAATGCATTTCAATTAACAGGTGTGCCTTGTTAAAAGTAGGAAAGCATTTGAGCAAATCAGTTGTGTTGTGACAAGGTAGGGTGGTATACAGAAGATAGCCGTATTTGGTAAAATACCAAGTCCATATTATGGCAAGAACAGCTCAAATAAGCAGAGAGAAACTACAGTCCATCATTACTTTAAGACATGGTCAATCAATTTGGAAAATTTGCTGTCTCAAAAAACCATCAAGCGCTACGATGAAACTGGCTCTCATGAGGACCACCATAGGAAAGGAAGACCCAGAGTTACCTCTGCTGCAGAGGATAAGTTCATTAGAGTTACCAGCCTCAGAAATTGCAGCCCAAATAAATGCTCCACAGAGTTCAAGTAACAGACACATCTCAACATCAACTGCTCAGGCCTTCATGGTCGAATTACTGCAAAGAAACCACTACTAAAGGAAAGCAATAGGAGGAAGAGACTTGCTTGGGCCAAGAAACACAAGCAATTGACATTAGACCGGTGGAAATTTGTCCTTTGGTCTGATGAGTCCATATTTGAGATTTTTGGTTCCAACCGCTGTGTCATTGTGAGATGCAGAGTAGGTGAACGGATGATCTCTGCATGTGTATTTCCCACCGTGAAGCATGGAGGAGTAGGTGTGATGGTGTGGGGGTGCTATGCTGGTGACACTGTCTGTGATTTATTTAGAATTCAAGGCACACTTAAAAACCTCTTAAGGATCCGCCCCTTTTTTTCAATTTTTGCCTAAAATGACATGCCCAAATCTAACTGCCTGTAGCTCAGGCCCTGAAGCAAGCATATGCATATTCTTGGTACCATTTGAAAGGAAACACCTTGTAATTTGTGGAAATATGAAATATGAATGTAGGAGAATATAACACAGTAGATCTGGTAAAATATAATACAAAGAAAAAAAACAACCATCCTTTTTTTTGGTACCACATTTGAAATGCAAGAGAAAGGCCATAATGTATTATTCCAGCCCAGGTGCAATTTAGATTTTGGCCACTAGATGGCAACCGTGTATGTGCAAAGTTTTAGACTGATCCATTGCATTTCTGTTCAAAATGTTGTATCAAGACTGCCCAAATGTGCCTAATTTGTTTATTAATAACTTTTCATGTTCATAATTGTGCACTCTCCTGTAATAGCTACTGTAAATTGGACAGTGCAGTTAGATTAACAAGAAAGCTTTCTGCCAATATCAGGTATGTCTTTGTCCCGGGAAATGTTCTTGTTACTTACAACCTCATGCTAATCGCATTAGCCTACGTTAGCTCAACTGTTCCGTGGAAGGGACACTGATCCCGAAGAATTTTTAACCAGCATGCCTGCCACAGCATTTTGCAGTGATACGCCATTCCATCTGGTTTGCGCTTAGTGGGACTATCATTTGTTTTTCAACCAGACAATGACCCAACACACCTCCAGGCTGTGTAAGGGCTATTTGACCAAGAAGGAGAGTGATGGAGTGTTGCATCCGATGACCTGGCCTCCACAATCACCCAACCTCAACTCAATTGAAATGGTCTGGGATGAGTTGGACCGCATAGTGAAGGAAAAGCAGCCAACAAGTGCTCAGCATATGTGGGAACTCCTTCCTGTTGGAAAAGCATTCCAGGTGAAGCTGGCTGAGAGTGTGCCGAGCTGTCATCAAGGCAAAGGGTGGCTACTTTGAAGACTCTAAAATCTCAAATCTATTTTGATTTGTTTAACACTTTTTTTGGTTACTACATAATTCCATATGTGTTATTTCATAGTTCTGATGTCTTCACTATTATTTTACAATGTAGAAAATAGTACAATATGTTGACTGGTACTGTATATGTTCATTGTTTATATCTGGGTCCATATTGTCCATGCGTTTCTTGTAGATGGACCGTATGTGTCACGCTTGTTGAAATGAGTGGACCAAGGCGCAGTATGCGTAGAGTTCCACATTATATTTAATAGTGAAACTTACAACAAAAACAACAAAGAATATAACAAACGTGTAGTATTGCAGTGCTCAAGGCAACTATACAAAAACAAGATCCCACAACAAACAGGTGGGAAAAGGCTGCCTAAATATGATCCCCAATCAGAGACAACGATAGACAGCTGCCTCTCATTGGGAACCATACCCGGCCAACACAGAAATAACAAAACTAGAATGCCCACCCTAGTCACACCCTGACCTAACCAAAATAGAGAATAAAAAGGTGCACTAAGGTTAGGGCGTGACAGTATGGTTCAAGAGAAAATTGCCAAATCAATGAAAAAGCATCTAATCAAAAATTGCATTATGTTTCATTACCTCTGCAACACTATTGACTTTTTACACAACTGCCACAAGTTTGACGCGAAAACATTGACTACGAATATATAATGACATTGTAAAATAATTTAAAGTGTGTAAAACAATAGTATTTCATGCTGAAACCCTCATATTAACACCATTGGTGTTCACTAAGTTGATCGTTTATATTTAGGAAAATGTTTCATATGTACTGTATACACGTGATAAGTCCAGAGAGAGGGACAGACACCTACCCAAAAAGAGCCATAAAATCTTTCCAACCCTGGGCCTGGCAATCAACACACTCACCAGTCCTCCAGCCATCACACCCCTGGCCACAATATGACATCATCTGAAGTCTTAAAACAGGCTGAATAAATGAGGAAATGTATTTATAACAACAAGCCTGGGGTTAATATGCCTTACAGACATAAACTTCCTTAGGCAACGTCATCAATGCGTGTGCGCTTGACGTTTGTGTGTGTTCCCTTCCTCAATAATATGAGCCGAGGTGTTTTTTAACGACTACATGAGCTAGTATATTAGCATACATATTTACTGTAATAGACGGAAGGAGACGCCATAAGAACCCGTAAAAAACTCCACATATCACCCAGCTCACAAGTTAATCCACATGTTATTATCGCTGGTGAGTCAGCGAGGGGTAGATTCATTAAAAACAACATGTTTTTGAGCAGGTTCATGAATCAACTACATTAAAGGGAGATTAGTTTGCCTTAGAGATTAACGGTCAACTCACCACAATATCATTGGGAGGTTTAAAAATGCACAAAGGAGTGCAGTACAGTACTGCACAGTACACAGCACTCTCCCTCACACAAACACCTATTCTTCATCTACCTCATGCCCGTACTGCGTACACCATTGTCTGTAGACATTTGGAAGCACTGGTTTACAAGCATTCAGCTAAAGCACATAGTTCT
This sequence comes from Oncorhynchus tshawytscha, assembly GCF_018296145.1. NCBI lineage: Eukaryota > Metazoa > Chordata > Actinopteri > Salmoniformes > Salmonidae > Oncorhynchus > Oncorhynchus tshawytscha. The sequence continues at coordinate 67,033,610 of NC_056432.1, forward strand.
TCATTTGACTGGTGTGGGAGCTCCCAGTACAGGGTTAAATAAATAGCTTTTGGCCTGCTCTCAGAGAGAACTACCATCATTTCACTCTCTGGATGACATGGTTCTATCAACACTACTATGGGCTGGGAGACCACCCCCTTCCCTAAGACACAAGTGGCTTGTGTTTGGAGGGTTATGATGAACAGAGTTGAGACACATCACACTAAGGTCCAGAAAGTATTCAGAATACTATAGGCACTCAATTCATTACGAGTCAAAATGTAAGTGATACTCCACAAGAGACATACCGTCCAGTACTCTGCTGGACAGCAGGCATCTTATCAGATCAGAGCACTGTGAGAGTAACAGGTTTGAGACAGCTCTATGTAGCTGGAGGAACACACTCTATCTTGACCTCCCTTCTCCCCGTGGTGACTGGCACTAACGCCTGCACCGGAATAGACTGAGTTAAAAGTCTGTATTTTGGAATTTATTTTATAAACTGTTGGTTGAGGCCTCCGGCAGGGTGCAATGTGTGTGTGTGTGTGTGTGTGTGTGTGCAGGCTGTTTGGTGTTTAAACAGTCTCTGTGTAGCAGGCCTGAAATAACACCAGGCCTCACACTTTCATCCCTGGTACTGCTGCTTTAGGAGATGGGCCAAGATGATAACAATCCTACCCTACACAGAGAAATCACCGGCACTACTCCTTGTCCCTCTGTGTGTTTAAGAGAAACTCACTGTTTGTTGTTCTTCAAAAATCTTAAAGGATGTCTTCTTGAGATATCTCTTCCTATGGTATGAAGTGCTCAGCATATCTCTGAAATAACTCAGAAATTCCCAAACTATTGTGCTCTGTTCCTTCTGGACATGGTCTTCCATGTTTTGCTAAACCCTATTCAGTATCAATAACCACAAACGTGCACACACACACACTCATACGCACGCATATACCCACTGACCCAACTCTTTCATCCCTGCCTACACAAACCCTACTATAACACCTCTCTGGGGGACCAGTCAGTTGAAAGTGTATGGACCACACACACACACACACACACACACACACACACACACACACACACACCCTAATTGAATATCCATAACAACATAACCTTGAAGGATAAAATGCAGGACTCATTTAAATGCTAATTTGTTTGTTAACATCAAGATTCCACGTGGGACAGGTTACAGAACTACCCTGACACTTGATATGTATATTTTATTCTACTTTGTTATTTTTATTGGTACTTTGATTATGATAATACAAAACACTAAATAAAACATGAATATAAAGAGGAAGGACTTGAGGAGCATCTTTTCTGTATTCAGGTATTTATTATGAAGGAGGAAATGGGAACATCATGGATCCAGACAGACGGAGATGGAGAGCAGGTGTCAGGAGAAAGAACAAGGGAGAAATGGAGAGAGATGGTGAGAGATGTTGAGAGATGAGTACTCTGTATGTACATGTCAATATTGGAAGCGACAGACCACAACATCATCTTCATTTGTTTGTGACTTGATATTCACACATTTCAACCTCTGAGCCCCTGATCAGCCTGACAGGTTTATCAATCCACTGTAGAGTTTGAGCTGGGAGAGGAAAGAGAGATTTGGTACAGTAGGCTTATATCTGGGTCTGGGGTGGTGTAGTTGTGTGTGTGAGTGAGTGAGTTTAACCATGTGTATTATTGATATGCATGGTGTAGTTTAGGTGCAGGTCAATAGTGACTGATGGTGGTGGAGAGACAGTGAAAGATCAAAGCGTTTGGCACGTGCGCCTCTATGTGTGCATGTGTGCGTTCATAACAGTGACCCGCCCTCCCTCCCTCCCATCTGTCTGTCTGTCTGGAACGTAGCAGTGACACAAAGCCCTCCAGTGTGCTCCAGTCTGGACGACGGACGGCCTTCGTTGGAGGCAGCTAGCGTAAACTTCAGAACCCCCTCCAACAGCAATGATACGGCTGTTGTGGAGCATGAATGTTAACAGGAAGAACACTTTAGCGTAGGAGAGGAGAGGGGAGAGGAGGAGTAGAGGAGGAGAGGGGTTCTGGCTGGAAGTAGCCTCATTACCAGTCTCTGCCTTTAGAAATGAGATCTGTTTATTTGAGTTGAGCTCCTCTGAGGGTGTAGGCCTGGCAGGGCAGCATGGAACTAGCGTATAGCACTACACTGCTAGCTAGCGCTAGGCACACTGTGATTATTATATCACTTAACACAGCTCATCAAAGAGACGTCACTTCTGAGAGCGTTTAGCCAGCGCACCCAGCCGTGGAAAATGTTGAGGCTTGTTTGGTCTCTCTGTCGCTGAAAAGGGATATGGCAACATTGAAGCCCTATATGTGTTTTGGCCTGTGCCAGTCAGTGTGTATGTGTGTTTAAGTGTGTGTATACCGGTATGTGTGTGGTCTAAGAAAGACCTCTGAGGCCAACTCTGAGGGTCCCTGTGCAGATTATTTTAATAACACAAACACACACCACATACGCACGCACGCACACACACACACACGCACACACACACACACACGCGCACGCACGCACGCACGCACACACACACACACACACACACACACACACACTTCCTGTCACCTCTTACACACACTCTCCTCCTATGTTCCTTTGTAACAGAGCTAGCCTCACTGTGGGAGATCCTACTAGCAGAAGGGAGAGCTCTCTTGTCTCTGATGATCTATAGAGTAAGTGGTTTGGATAAGCCTCCTCTGGATTTGAGTCCCGCTCCAGCTCCACGCGCAATATGTCAATTTCGGCCACAATTCACCAAACAATATGTTGGCTCATGGGCCTCTTACACTGGAGCAAAGATGTTACCTTGTCAGAGACGTTACCGTGGCAGAGCATTTTCATCATTATGCATTAGATGTCATCACAGACAATGGGAGAAGGTTGTTATTCTCTCTCCAGGTGATCTTTACCCCTCTCTGTTCTAATCTGGTAGTGGAGCTGCCGTAGTGTTGGTGGCACCAGGAAGGCTGGCTAGTCTGGCTGTAGTTACTGAGAGCCAATGTATTCTGTCCTGTAGTGATACTTGATGGCTCCTTGATTGTAGCTACATTATTAACATGGCCGGGCATAAATATTCAGAGCGTAGCTACCTCAAGATCTTTCAACTCCACTGCTTGTGAAAATAGACCTGAAAAAAGCAAAGGGAGGAGAGGAATGGAGAGGAGGCAGTGGGGGGTGGGGGGGGATCATGAAAGAGCAGGAATGGTGTACCCAGACCTCCTCAGCCCTTTGATGAAGCTGAACTACATATGCACAATCACATCCAGAAATGGAGGGAGGGTGCCGCAGACCCACATTTACATCCACAATATAGCCTTTGCATCAAACACACACACACACACACACACACACACACACACACACACACACACACACACACACACACACACACACACACACACACACACACACACACACACACACACACACACACAGGTGTTTTCAATGGGGCAGATAGGCCAGGGGAGTAATGGTAAGTGGCAGGAGCGGGGTAAGGTTCTCCGGTAGGTCCTGTTGCACCGTGGTTGGGTGGTGGTTTTGGAAACGGGTTGAGGGCCGTGGGAGGTGTGTGTGTGTGTGTGTGTGTGTGTGTGTGTGTGTGTGTGATTGAATGTAGGTGTGTGAGCTTAGGTTGTTTTCATAGTTGGAGGGAGTAGGACCCACCCTGTGCCTGGAACAAGGGGCTGATTGTGAGGCAGTTAGAGGAGAGGACAGGTTCTCTCTCTGTGGAGGTGCAGCGCTGAACATTTTCCCTCCAAAGCCACACTATGACAGGTGGCAGTGGGAGAGGTGTCACATTAAATCCCTTCCTGCAACTCAACCTGAAACCATTGTCGTGTCTTTGGCTATGCCGGATTAAGTGATATGACATGCTATTCTATAAAATAATTTCTCTGCAATTAATATTACCTGATTGAGCTAATCCTGTAAATGTAATTAACTAGAGAGTCGGGCACCACAAAATAATATTTATAGAGCTAAGATCTTCCGAATAAACTCTTAAAGACCTAGTAATATTTTACATCAATAGCAGTCAATATTAATCGTCATCTTAATTCAGTCTCATCTGAAAGTTGTAAATTCTTGGTTATCTGCACGAACCCTGGCTAACAAGTTGAATCAGCAATACAAAATTGGGTTTAATTATTTATTTACTAAATACCTAACTAATCACACAGAATTACACATACACATATTTAAATCATAACTTGATTACAAATTACGTCATAAAGAAAAACATCCTTAGCGGGCGGAACAGATATGACAGCTGGTTACACAAAAGAAAAGGGGCTGGGTTCGAGCGAAAGAGCGGGAAGACTGAGGAACAAAGGGCGAAGCTGTGCTATCGTAAATACAGTATCTTATGCATTCTACATTACCACGCATTTGGAAAAGGAAAATGCATAAATATTTACTCTGAGCTGCGCTTCGGTCGGTTGGTGGTAGATGGAAGGCCATGTTGCCCAACCGAGTCCTTTGTCCTTTGAAGAATGTCTCTGTTGGTAAATTGAATACGTTGTAGTAACGTCGTTGTGTGGTAGACGGGATACTCTGTCTGTTCCTTCCTAACCCTCGTTTGCAGCGGCTGTTGCTAACTCAACGGCTAGGAGGTATCACTGCTGTAGTGAATAAGAGTTCAAAGTTCATACCATTCGCAACCAAAGCTCACGCTGATGTTGGCTTCGTTCTGTAGTTATTATCTGAACCATTCTGACATCGGAGCGTCGTCCTCACGTCCTCGGGACAGGAGGTTATATTGTTGTCAAGGCTTTATGTAGGAAGGGAGAGGAGGGCATGTCTCAAAAGTTTTATAGCCCATGTCCCTTCACAGGGGCGGGCCACTGATTGAGCAGAGCCCTACCTTATGAAAACCGAAATCTCACATTTTAGAAGTTAAAATCACATTTCATCCCATCACAAATAATTTCATATTCAAACATTTAAATTGAACAACAATTCCATGTGAATCCGATAACTCTGATGTGTAGACTTTCCTCTGTGGAGTTTATGTCATCTTATCGTTGATGAGAATGTCTCAGATGACAACCGAACTGACATCATATTCATTAAGTACCACCGCATATGTTCAATTGGTCGGATTACCAGAATATAGTTCATTTCCTCCCACCTTCTGATGTTCCCAGAATCTCTATGTCAACTAAGGGTTTTGCAAATGTAACATCAGTAGTGTAGAGAGAGGAAAAAGGGGGGAAGTCTCTCTCTCTCTCTGTCTCTACTTCTCTCTCTTTCTGTCTTTCTCTCTCAGCCCAGTCCAGCCCAATTCTAATTTCCCAGCACTAAATCCAGAAGTGCTACCAGGGCATGCGCTGTGTAGATTACGAGGTTAAGGCCTCATTTTGTCTCTGGGCTTGGCAAAAAAAAAAAAAAACGAACTTCTCAGTGACCTGTGATGATCTGTGGTCCCTGGCAGAGCTGGGCCCCATAACGCCCAGAGGTGTCAGACTCAGATCCTTATTTCCTCAGAGGTGTCTGAACCACCTCCACTCGTTTCAAACATTCATTGAGCTGCAAGCCTACTGGGGATGGCCCAGAGATATTGTTGAATGCTTGTGAACAGAGAGTTGGATTGACACAGTACAGCTAGACACAGCCAAAAGCCACAACTCTGAACATAAGGGCCTACAGAGCCAAGACTAACGCGCACGCTCGTGTGTGTGTGTGTGTGTGTGTGTGTGTTCATGAACTAAGTCAACACAGATGAGCCAGCCTACATTGATCAGCAATTATTTGACTTGGCCAGTATATTTAAAGGTACTTGTTTGTCTTTGAATAGCATAAAATAGTGAGCCTTTCCTTTCATGTTTTTCAAGTCCGGTTAAGTCAACTTATTATTGCAGTTTTGGTTTCTATGAAGATTACTTTTCTCGGTTTGTGGTCACTAAGCGGATCAACGTTCTGCACCAAATTTCAGAACCAGATACACAGACCACATCAGACCACATCATGGGTCTATAACAGAATGGGTTTATAATGTATCTGCTTTGCAGATCTGCCAATGGCGCCAAACACACCCTGTAAAAAGCTAATGTCGTTTTTGACGAAGCAGGATATTACAAAAACATTTTCTCTGGGGTGTTTGTTGGACATTGAAGTAAATCTGCACGTATAATATGCCTGGTTCTGTCTGCCTGTGAATGTTGTCTGTTTTTGGGGAAATACGTTAGTTCTATTTCATATTTGTCACCATCACAATGTAATTCTACTGACTATGTGTCACACCCTGATCTGTTTCACCTGTCTTTGTGATTGTCTCCACCCCCCTCGATGTGTCACCCATTATCCCTTGTGTATTTATACCTGTGTTCTCTGTTTGTCTGTTGCCAGTTCGTTTTGTTTGTCAAGTCAACCAGCGTTTTTGTTCTCAGCTCCTGCTTTTCCCAGTATCTCTTTTTCTCGCCCTCCTGGTTTTGACCGTTGCCTGTCCTGACTCTGAACCCGCCTGCCTGACCACTCTACCTGCCCCTGACCCTGAGCCTGCCTGCCCACCACTACCTTTGCCCCACCTCTGGATTTTTGACCTCTGCCTACCCTGACCCTGAGCCTGCCTGCTGTCCGGTACTATTGCCCCACCTCTGGTTTACTGATCCCTGCCTGCCTTGACCTGTCTATTTCCTGCCCCTGCTGGATTATTAGACCATTGTTAATTCGACGTTTCTGCTTCTGGGTCTTACCTACATACCTGATACTATAAACAATGATGAAGACTCACGTGTGTCTGTTTGCACAGTTAGCCTAATAATACAATATCTTTACATGTGATTATGTTTCCTAGTTGATGTTTTTGACCAGGCCGAATCAATTGTGGGTCCTGTTTCCCCTAAACATTAGTAGCACTGTAAAGGGTCGATGTGCAGCAGGTGGGTAGGAGATAGGTGCAGGCCACAGAGGATGAGTAATAACGGACTTTTACTCAAGACGACAACAAAATAAATTCCATGCAGGGAAAACAATCCAGCTCACAAAATAGTAGCGACTGCTAAACACAGAACAAACTCGTACAAAACCATGTGGGAACCAGAGGGTTAAAAAGGGAATAAATAATAATGTAATGGAAACCAGGTGTGTACAATAAAGACAAAACAAATGGACAATGAAACGTAGATCGGTGGCGGCTAGAAAATCGGTGGTGGCTAGAAAACCGGTGACGTCGTCCGCCGAATGCCGCCTGAACAAGGAGAGGCACCAACTTCGACGGAAGTCGTGACAAGCACTACTTTCATGAATAGAAGCCTCGTAAGGTGCATTGTTCACTTAACTCCCAAATGAGTGAAATGAATGGGAAATGATTCATGGGAATCGTGAATTACAAATGAGATTTAGAGCCATTTCCACTTTAACTGTGTTGTGCTAGGAGTTAAGGGGAAAAGTGTTACTGACAGCAGGACATTACCCACCAATTCCCCTGCTCTCTCCCTCTGCACTCCCCCTGTATTCATAAATATCCCCTCTCCTGCTCGCCCCTAATTACCTTGTATGAGCATAGCTATTTCAACTTCCCCTTGCACATAATAGAAACTGTTTTTTAATAACCGGGTGTCATAAAATGTCATGCTGACTTAACAGACATGAGGAGCAGGAGGAGCATTAACAGAGTGAGGGGGAAGCAGCTCTGGGGGGGCTGGGTGGGGATGTATTGGCCAAATAGATAGATGAAGAAGGACGGTGGAGTGCGGTGGCGGTGAGTAGGCCGGGGAGTGATGGAGAGGAGTAGTGGGCTGTTTGTAGTAGAGAGGGATGGGTAGTGTATGCTTGGATGATGACGATGGAAAACGATTGAGGGAATGTAGGGATGACTTGACTTACTTCGGCTTAGTCCTTTAGGGGCCTTTTGGAATCATCGACTGTCCACCATGGCTCTCCACCTCACCCTCTTCTCTTCAAGGGTTATTGCCTCTTCACAGGAGATCCCTGCTTTACTCAGTTCTTGCAGAGTGGGGTCTTCAGTCGGTTTTTGGTCTCCTGTGTTATTTTACATGTGGGTTGTATATCCAGTGCATGGCTTTAATATCTTTTCATCTTCATGTTCTTCTTCTGGTTACACTGCTGATGACCTCCTGGTTCATTCTCCTCCACAGGTTTGAGCCAAACTGACAACCCTAAACAGATGCCCATGAATCCCTGGTGTCAAACTCACCTGACAGGGCAGAGGATAAAACAGCTCAATTCAAGAGTGACAATTGGATTCTGGAAAGTCAGAACATTACACCAGACAGGTAAGCTAAACGTAACAACTAACCAGAGAGGTGAGAAGATACAATGCATGGATGAACTTGTAATTCCTGACAGTGAATACTCATCTAAAGGCAGGTTGAAAGGTTGTCTTTCAAGGCAGGGAGAAAAGAAGGAGGATTATGACAGTTCAGAATAGTCCTCTAGGACCCTGTATTACATATTGTTATGGCAGTTACACTTACTAAAACCTTAACTGCTTCCCATTGTAGGAACACAGCCAATTATGTGGCTTGATTTCTGATTAGGTGACTTATAGACAGCTTATCTTTTATAGGCTATCATTACTCAGGCATCTGAAACAGTTTCAGCAGGACCATTTTTCAACCTGTAGCAGGACTGTTTTATTTACTGTAACTATCACTAATCAAATTTATTGCAAGGAAAACGAGAGCATGCTATGTGTTGCAGTGGGCCTTTAGAATAATGTAAACATATCCTTGACTCTATCCAAGTTGATGAGCGGGTAACAAACGATGCCAATCAGCCTGCACAGCCAGCTCATCGAAACTACACCTAAATTATAGCAAAACTAAGATTTAGCCTATAGAAAATAAGAGTTAGCCTATAGACAAGATTAAATTGACATTAATCTGATGAGTGACAATATTAAGCCTTACATTTGTTAAATTGTACATGAAGAGATGGGCGCATCTTGTAATTGACAGATGCAAGGAAAGGAGCATGGCTTTATCAAATCCTCCTTCAGAGTCAAAGATGTGATTGATTCATGCATAAAGGCACAAGTACAAAGGCACAAAAGTGTCTGGTGCAACCAGCAAATTACTGTTTTTATTTCTTGACAAGAATATTGTTCCACTAATATTTCTTTATGCAACTCATCCTTTACAATTGTTCATGCACTGGTGCTTTTGTTTAGGAATACAGCAAATCATTTGACCTCTGACCTGGCTGGTTATATAATTAATAAATAATTTATTTATTATCATGTTTTCTACTTTGTCAAAAGAAGCTGTAACTTTTAATTACTATAACTATATTACTAATCAAATCTACATGTAAAGTTGATCAAATGGATTGCACTGTCATGTTTTTATTGTTAGGGAAACACAATAGGCTATAGGCTATGTTTTTTTCTAGGACTTATACAAAACATATCCTTGACTCTAAATAAATAACTATTGTTGTTCTTTTTTGAAAATTATATATTCCCATGAATATTTCTTCATGCAATTAATTATTTCCAAGAGTTTATGTACTATTTATCAAGTATTTATCAAGCATGTATTTATCAAGAATGTTTTTATCAAGCATGTATTTATCAAGAATGTTTTTATCAAGCATGTATTTATCAAGCATGTATTTATCAAGCATGTATTTATCAAGCATGTATTTATCAAGCATGTATTTATCAAGCATGTATTTATCAAGCATGTATTTATCAAGCATGTATTTATCAAGAATGTTTTTATCAAGCATGTATTTATCAAGTATTTATCAAGCATGTATTTATCAAGTATTTATCAAGCATGTATTTATCAAACATGTATTTATCAAGTATTTATCAAGCATGTATTTATCAAGTATTTATCAAGCATGTATTTATCAAGTATTTATCAAGCATGTATTTATCAAGTATTTATCAAGCATGTATTTATCAAGTATTTATCAAGCATGTATTTATCAAGTATTTATCAAGCATGTATTTATCAAGTATTTATCAAGCACGTATTTATCAAACATGTATTTATCAAGTATGTTTGCCACCTTGCAGGGTGATATGCATCTGATGCATACGTATGCTTTTGTTACTGCCTGTCCCTCTCTCTTCAACCATGGAGGACGTTAGTGTGGCATTGTGATGATCCTTGCCCACCCACTTTCTTAAAATAAAGCCTAATCATTTCCCGTCACCCCTTTGGCTAGCCCTACCCCTGCCACCCTCCTCCCCCTCCCCTCTCCAGCCTCTGTGGACTCTCATACATTTTTCACTGGTCCGTGTGTGATGGATAGGTTGTATTTATTCACTGCTGGGCATCGGTTCTGTGAATATGACTCATTTTGGGCATTATGTATTCATGGCCAGGGATAGGCCTGTATACAGGAACTTATAATGAATGTGTCACAGTGGGAGGTGTCAGTAGACTGCAGGTTGATGGGAGGGGAGGCATTGTGGAGCACAATGTGATCTACAGCACAAACAATTGGAAATATGTTTGTCCGCTGTCCAAAAACCTGAAAGGCAATCTTTCCTCCGTTTTTCAACTCATCCCTCTAGTTCTTCTCAGAAATGTACTTTTTTTTTTCAGAACACAACTTGCACAGACAATACCAGAAGGGGCTTGGATGGCAGATAATATGACTTCTATGCAAGTGGCAGGATTTTCTAAAGTGTGAGGGTTAAGACTCCCTTGTATTACATAGGTTCCACAGAGTAACGCCTCAGGATTTAACTCAATATAGGGTGAATGTCCACGAACGGAGCATATATTTCACACATGCAGGGTCTTTTGGGGATCAGCCCTTTTGGGGATCAGTCACAGGTATTAAAGAGCAGGTGGCGAGTCGCCCCGGGGGGGGACCTACGGTGTGTGCTTGTGTTTGTGTATGTGCATGTGCGTATGGGTGTGTGTGTGTCTATGCATGTCTGGGTGTGTGTGTTTGGTCTGAGCCTCAATCATCTGAGCACTCCTCCACACCACAGGAATAGCAGACCTTCACATACTGTACATCCATCGTTGACTTTCAGTGGAGAACAAAGAATCCTCCTTGGGGAGGAAACACATCATTGAGCACAGTACATTTAGGGAAGGAGGGGATGTCTGTAATACCTTGTGGAAAAATCTGGAAAGCTGCTATTTCACATCATATCATATGGCCTTCATTTTTACCGACATGTACTTCACAGAATGTGAATTCATCCAGTATATTACTTGTCAAGACTATTGTAATGATACTAGGGATGTATCCCTCCTGTCCTCCCTCATCTTGCCTCTGTATCCCCTAGGCAAACAGGAGTTAGTCTGTGGGTGGGGGGATATTTCAAAGGTGGTAGGTAAGGGTTGAGGGGTGGTATGTGAATATATCAACTCTCCTCCACCCCCCCCCACCCCCCCACCCCACCACCCCTCCCAAAAATACACACCTCCCAAAAATACACACCTCCCTTCCTCTTGGCCCTGGTGGTGTTGGCCCAGGTCTTGGCTAAAGGCCATTCTTAATCACCCATAGTTTGTTAGCGTTAGCCACTCTGACCACTTCCAGGTGCGTGACCTGTTTTCCAGGCTGGGTAGGTGGTCCTGTGGAGGGGAGGCACGAGACCGTTCATCACACACCCCGGCCTGGTCTGTATTCCATTACAGGGAAGTGTTGTGTGTGTGTCTACTGTGGAGTAATATCTGCCCTAATGTAAAGTGACAGCTAGAATTATGGTTGTACTCTCTATTTCTTTCATTTAGGCTTTCAGCTTTGTCTTTCCTGCTAACTGTAAAAGGTTATTTTACTCACACACTGTATTCCAATGTGTGTAAATATGACTGTATCCGCATATTGCTGGCTGTCAGTAATTCTGGAACTCTCCAAGGAGCCACATAACCTCACATGGAGAGGCAGGTCTACTGCCAAGGCAAATATGGTAATATGTCCATAACCAACGCTGTACTGTAAAGTGGCAGTTGTGTGAATTTTCAAAAATACACGAACACAGGGAAAGATGAAATTAAAAGATTTTCCTAGTATTTGCCATTAAAACACTGACCCTGTGTTTTGACCCTTTTTAATCTTCAGGTATATTCTAGTGCCCCACCAAGTAAACCCTGCAGTGATATTTCAAGCCACATGCCAGTGTTTAGCCCTGACCCAGCCAAGCCGAGGTGTTATCCATGAGCCTCTATTTGGAGAACCACTGGGCGTGGACACCTCCAGCCGAGAGCCTCACACTTACTTTCTACAGATGCTTGCCTTTGTGTGTTTAACCCTACTTAAGTAAAATAGTCTTTCTATTCTCTCTCCTCCCTTCCAGACATATTTCACAGGCCTTTAATCCTATTAGAAGCATTTATGTTGTTTATTGTCCGACAGGATTAGATTTGGAGAGGAATAATAAGACGGGCCACGGTTCTGAATGGGCTCTCTGTCCCCCCTGCTTAGTTTAAACAGATTTGTTATCTTATTATGTTATATAATCATTTCTGCTCACATATCGTACACCAGTTTTGCTTGAGCCGCAAACGAGATGATGGTTTTACTGTAAAATGGCTTGGGCACAGCTTGCGGTTATTTGACATGGAGTTTGGGGCTTAGGAAGCATTTGTTTTTAGGACTTAGCCAGAGGGCAAACCTGATGTTAACCTCAATTTGATAACTCTATTTGATATTATGGCATTAGGAATGGATTTGGAGGATTTGGATGCCAGATCGGGGCCTCTCTGTTGAGAAATGTACCTCAAAACATTCTGTGCTTTGTGGTTCGTAGACATTTCCTGTTTTGCTTTTTTTGCTTTTCCACTTTACATGAATCCATTGTGTGTGAACACCTACGGCGGTTTTGTAGATGCTGTGTTGCTAATCTTGTTTTCATCCTACTATCGTCTAGTTCATCTGATTGAATTGTACATAGCATAAACAAGCTGAAGAAATGTAATCAGATGTTTGGTGTGCAGCGCACCACGTAAGCTGTGGTGTTAATTGAAACAGAGGATTATGACAATGTTCCAATAACAGGGTCCTGAATCATATGCAAGGAAGTCAGACTACTGTATACATTAACTCTGCATTTACATCTCAATTACTTTCCTATGAGAAATATCTACTTTTCTCATTTCTGTGGATTTGAATCATTGCAGTCATCATTTACAGTAATGTATTCACACGCATCCAGAGAGTCATCTAGTCTGCACGACTGAAGCAATCTTAAAGTCAATTTGAAATATTGTGAAGATGTAAAATAATAAAAAATACAACTTTTGATTTCCACAACCATAAATTCAGGGGAATTCAGTGCCTCCCATTTTCTTTCAAATGCAAAACAGCTTGTTATTTTTTGGGGGGATCTTTAAATGCACGATGCTGCCCGGCAAATCTGAAAAGCCTGGCTACAGCCTTTTAGGTTATGATATTTTTAAACATTTCTCTAGTGTTTATGGTGTGTGAAATGCAGTCTTGGAAAATGTCCAGTTCGCCTAGGCAGGTTTTAATTTAATTCCATCACATTTGAGAGGCACCTCAAAAAGCCAGCCTCAAATGTAATGTGAAAGCCAGATGCCGCATTGAACGTAAGCAGTGTTGGTTTGAGTTACAGGCGAGCACAGATAGACTGCGGTCCAACGGGTTTGGTTATTGCTCAAGTCAAACACAATCAAAGGGACTTTAAAGAAAATATGAGCAGGACCTTAATGAAATGCTGAGTTGCTAAATGTTATGGATGTTGGGATAATTATCCGCAGTTATGTGGTTCTGTCGTTTGTCGTGAGCAGCCAAGTCCTTAAAATCTGCTGTTTTCACCAAAACGATAGATGTTTCTGTTCGGTGCCAAAGATAATATTAACTATTTATTTTCTATGTTCAAACATGTCTGAAACATGAAGAGTAACATACAGTATCTCTATAAGTCTACACCATCACACATGCACATACATATATTTATTTCTATGAATTGAATCGAAAAGCCACACAGTTGTGAGGGTGTGCTCTGTATTCTGATAAGATCAACGGTTAGCACAAGCAATAAAAACCACACACTAATTCATTTAATGTTAGCTAGGTTTCCATCCAATTGCAGAACATTTTTTATGTGAATATTCTTAAAATCCACATAAAAACAATATGCGCATTTTCCCACCAGAGATGGATTTACATCAAATTGACATGCAGATAAAAGATAAGGCTGTGCATGATGACATAGTGCATATAAAATTAACTTTTTGTCACGCCCTGGTCTAAGTATTTTGTGTTTTTCTTCATGTATTGGGTCAGGCCAGGGTGTGGCATGGGGTTTTTGTCTTATGGTGTGTTTTGTCTTGGGGTTTTGGTGTGTATGTATTGGGATTGTAGCTAGTGGGGTTATCTAGCAAAGTCTATGGCTGTCTGGAGTGGTTCTCAATCAGAGGCAGGTGTTTATCGTTGTCTCTGATTGGGAACCATATTTAGGCAGCCATATTCTTGAGTTTGTCGTGGGTGATTGTCCTTAGTGTCGTTGTTCCTATCTCTTTGTTTATTTACATAAGTATTGTTCTAGTATATGTTCTTCGTCTTATTAAAGAAGATGTATTCATTTCAGGTCGAAGGTAGGATAGGAGGGAGAGTTTTTCCATTCTAAAAATCAGATTTTTCATTTTTGTTTCTATTGGCTTCTGTGTAAAAGAGAGCTTTTTTGTGAAGATGGCACAGAAAAATCCCCACATAGGGGTACCTGGGATTGGTCTGGTTAATACCGTGAGGTTCTCTTGGACAGATAAGGAGAAGGAGCCCTGGGGGAGAGAGACCTTCGGGAGAAATGTTCTGATGGGATGCCTACAGCTGGAAGTAAAAGATGTACTATGCCTTCAAGGGAATCCCATCAAGAAAGGATATGATGTGACGTTACAAGTGGAAGAAAAACACGACGAAGTTATGAAGAAGGTGAGAGAAGGAAAAGGAGCGAAACCCCTGTGCCATTACACGGTGACCAGCCTGGCAAGGAACAGCTTCAGGGTGGTCACCGTAACCATGTACAATCCGCACGTGAAGGATGAAGAAGTGGGGGCCTTTCTGGGGAGGTACATGGACACTGTCTCCTCAGCGAGGTACCTCAGGGACTCCCTGGGTTTCTGGAACGGGAGAAGAGGTTTCCAGGCGTTACTCAGGGAGTCCCCGAAGAGTGTGGATGGCTACCTCCATCCTCCGGCGATGTTCTCCCTGGGGGCTGACAGGGGGACGCTGTATTATGCTCGTCAGCCCCCGTTCTGCAGGCGTTGTATGGCCTACGGCCATATCCTGGCCTCGTGCAGCTCCAAGAAATGTTGTTTTTGTGGGTCGGAAGAGCATGAGGCCAAGGAATGTGACGAGCCCAAGGCTTGCCACGCGTGTGGCTCGAGGGCACACCTGTGGCGTGATTGCCCGGCTCGTCACAGGTCATACGCGTCTGCAGCTGGGGGGGGAGCGGGGGATGGGGGGATGAAAGAAAGGACGCGTGCGGATTGTACGGATGGCACAGGGGAAAAGACGGCAAGAGAAGAGGATGGGAAGAAGGGGGGGTACATTGGCCTCCCTGTTTGCCTCAGCCGCTTACATCCTAGTGGGGGATGACTCCAGTGAGAGGTCTGTGGGCGGTGTGCTAGAGGGATCCCAACTCCTGTGTGAGGAGTTGGGGTCCCCTACATACGGCCCCGAGGCAAACAGGGATGGGGGGAGGGTGGGTGGTGGTGAGAAACCCAGGGTGCAGGGCACCCTGCCTAACACACTGCCTGCATCCTGGGTTGGAGAGATAGAGGAGGACGGGGGGGCGTCAGGAGTGGAGAGGACGTCCCCGCCGGTGGAGATGGACCAGGGGAGCATCGGGTGAGTCTCCTGGTTTTTCTTTGGTTTTTGGGGTTTATTTGTTGTAAATAATTAAATGAATATTTCTGTTTCTTTTTTTAGTCTAAATGTTAGGGGGTTAAGGGATAATGTTAAAAGGAGGGCGTTTTTTGTTATTTAGAGGGTGTGGGGTTTGATTTCTGTTTTTTACAGGAGGTTCACCTGAGGGATGGTGGGGATGTGTGTAGATTTAGGAGGGAGTGGGATAAGGGGGAATCTTTTTGGGGCATATGAGGGGTGCACTCAACAGGAGTAGGGATTCTGTGTGGGAATAGAGAGGTTAAGGTAGAGAGCACTTTGTTATAATGCAGGGTAGAGTATTGGGGATAGATGTAAAGTATAGAGAAGCTAGATATAGGTTAATTGGGGTGTATGGGCCACAGGTGGCGGCAGACAGGAGGGAGATGGTGGACTGTCTGGCGCCCCTGTGTGTTACAAACAGGCACCTGGTGATAGGAGGGGATTTTAATATAGATTTAGGGGTAGGTGGTGATAGCTGTGCAGGCGCCATCACTGGGCTAATGGCTTGCCATGGTCTGGTTGATGGTGGCCTGCACACTACTCCGGCAATGGTCGGTCCTACATGGCGCAACTCCAGGGGGGTTGCGCGGAGGCTCGACTACATTTTTGTATCCAGGTCTTTGGGTCAGTTGTCTGGGCGGCTGGTGCCTGTTTTCTTCACGGATCACGACGGGGTGTTCCTGCAGGTAGGGTCGCCAGTCTGCCTCTTCGGTAGGGGGTACTGGAAGTTAGATCGGGATATACTGGAGGAGCAGACTTTCGTTGACGCATTTTTTTGTTTCTTTCGGAGGCTTGACGGCCTTCGGTCCATGTGCGAGGGGGTGTTAGAGTGGTGGGATTTAGTTAAGGTGAGGATTAGGGCTTTTATAATAGGATATTGTAGAAGGAAAAAAAGGGAGGAAAGGAGGGAGGTGGATCGTATCCAAAGGTTAATTGAACTCGAGTACGAGGCAGGCAACCTCGGCGGGTCGATTGACTGGGAGAGATTCGGAGCCCTAAAGGCGCAGCTCAGGGAGCTGCAGGAGCAGAAGGCTCGAGCTTTCCTGGAGCGTGCGCATAGTGGCTTTCTAGAACATAATGAGACTTGTTCCGGTATGTTCTTTAAGTCGGTTAGGGCCAGGCAGAGTAGGAAGGTAATGCATGGAGTTAGGGAAGAAAATGGTAGTATAGTAAGTAAACCTGAGGAAATGGTGTGCGTGCGTAGATTACAAGATTCTTGCAAAGGTTTTAGCAGACCGGTTGCGCACAGCCCTTCCCTACGTCGTCCACGAGGATCAGACATCCGGGGTAGAGGGCCGCTCTATAAGATGGAACCTACAGTTGATCAGGGATTCCATCGCTTGGGTTGAAGATAGAGGGCTGCCTTTAATGGTAGCAGCGCTAGATCAGGCGAAAGCTTTTGATCGCGTGAATAGATCTTTTCTATTCAGGGTGTTAGGTAGATTGGGATTTGGGGAGAAGTTTATAGGATGGATTCGTACATTATATGTCGGAGCGGGGTGTCGAGTTAGTGTAAATAGTCACTTAGGTGACGTTTTTGACCTCTCGTCTGGGGTCAGGCAGGGATGCCCACTCTCGGCTCTCCTCTTCGTTCTGTACATGGAGCCTCTGGGGGCTGCCATTAGGGCAGACACAGGGGTGGAGGGCTTGTTGATCCTTGGGAGCAGTGGGCTGCGTGTTAAGATGACGCAGTACGCCGACGACACTTCCTTGCTGTTGTGCAAGGACTCGTGCCTGACAAGGTCTCTTGCCATCATTGGGGATTTCACCCAAGCGTCGGGGGCGGTTCTGAATCATGCAAAGTCTTCCGTTAAGTATTTTGGAAGATGGCGCGGTAGGACGGATGTGCCCAGGGGGTTATCTCTCTGTGAGGGGGCCCTGAGGATTCTCGGGGTCCATTTTGAGACCTCTGGCTCAGCGACGCTGAACTGGAACATGGGTATCGCAGTGGTACAGAAGAAGCTAGCAATGTGGAAGGCTAGGTATTTGTCTTTTATGGGCAAGGTCCTGGTACTAAAGGTGGATGTATTGCCATCTCTTTTGTATTTGGCATACATCTACCCATTGCCGACTTGTCTGAGAAGGTCTCTAGTGAGGCTTGTGTTTCAGTTCATGTGGGGTGGCAGGTACGAGTGGGTCGCCAGGGCGTGCATGCTCTGTCCCATCGGGGAGGGAGGTAGGGGGGTACCACATCTCACCCTCAAGCTGGACGCGATTTTTGTTTCTTTCTTGTTGACGGAGCTTGCTCATCCGGTTATACACCCGTCGGGTTACTTCCTGCGGGTGTTCTTCTCGTATCAGGCGAGAAGCGTAATGGTGTGGTCTAACGCGGGTCCTCGGGCGGAACAGCTGCCGTGGCACTTTGGCCATGCGGCCAAGTGGCTGCGTGCGCACCCGAGGTTGAAGTTGCCCGAGTAGGTTTAGACCACAGGCACCTGTACGAGGAGGTCAGGCAGGCAGGGAGTCCTGCGCCTGTAGCGGGCATCTCGTCAGTGGTCTGGGAGGGAGTGCAGGCGCGGGGCCTGGACAACAGGCTCAAGGACCTGAATTGGTTGAGCCTCCACAAGTGCTTGCCGGTATGTTCCATCATGTACCGGCATAGTTTGTCGCGATCCCCCACCTGTCCAAGATCTGCTTGTGGCAGGGAGGAGACTGTGCGCCATGCCTTCTGGGACTGTGCCTTTGCCGGACTAGTATGGGCTAGGGCACGGGTGTTGCTAGGTGTGGTTAGGAGTGACTTTGTGTTGACATGGGCTAGGCTAGAGAGAGGCGTAGGGAGAGTGAGGGGAACGGATAGGGACAGGTTTCTGCTCTGGCTTCTCATGAGTCTCTTTAAAAGGGGACTGTGGGAAGCCAGGCAGAATTTAGTCAAGACAGGGAGAGATTGGGGGGGTGGAAGGGATAGTGAGGAGGGTGGAAGGTGATTTGAGGGGGAGGATGAAGAGGGAGGAGAGGAAGTGGGGGCAGCATGCGGCACGGGAGAGGTGGAAGGGGGGATTAGGGATGGGAGTGTTAGAGTGAGATTTGTAAGGGGATAGATTAGGGAAGGGGAGATAGGGAAAGGGTTAGGTATTGGTTAGGTATGACGGGGAGGGACGATGCTCCCCTGAGGTTTGTTTTTGTTTGATGTTTTTGTAAATAGAATAATTAAGAATGAATGAGAATTATGATTTTGTAAAGTATGAATGGTATAGATGGTAATAAATTATTTTTTCAATTTTTTATTTTTTATTTACACAAGTATAGGCTGTTTCGGTTTTCGTTACGTTCTTTGTTTTGTAGTGTTTTGTGTTTATTCGTGTTTCACGTTGTTCATTAAACATGGATCGCAATCTACACGCTGCATTTTGATCCGACTATCCTTCACACCTAGAAAACCGTAACACTTTTGCGTTTAGTGTAGATGAAGGGGAGGAGACACGATGAAGAAGGATTTTTAAGCCTTGAGACAATTGAGATATGGATTGTGTATGTGTGCCATTCAGAGAGTGAATGGGCAAGACAAAATATTTAAGTGATTTTGAACGTGGTATGGTAGTAAGTGCCAAGTTTACTCAGTCAACTGATTGTTTCAAGCTAAATTACCAAAACTATTGCTGATGGTGAACCTGAAAAATTAAAAATAAAATCTAACTTAAGACGTGATCAGCACGTAGCCTACATATAGCCAGATGAGAGTTATCTCCTGCGGTAACTTAGACTACTTTTATTCCAGTAAAACACCATTTTAAACAGTTACACTTATTTGATTTTAAAAAATTACCTAGACAATACAGTTGAAGTCGGAAGTTTACAAACACTTAGGTTGGAGTCATTAAAACTAGTTTTTCAACCACTCCACAAATATCTTGTTAACAAATATAGTTTTGGCAAGTCGGTTAGGACATCTACTATGTGCATGACACAAGTAGTTCTTCCAAGAATTGTTTACAGACAGATTATTTCACTTATAATTCACTGTATCACAATTCCAGTGGGTCAGAGGTTTACATACACTAAGTTGTCTGTGCCTTTAAACAGCTTGGAAAATTCCAGAAAATTATGTCATGGCTTTATTGCTTGAGGCGGCAGGGTAGCCTAGTGGTTAGAGCGTTGGACTAGTAACCGGAAGGTAGCAAGTTCAAACCCCCGAGATGACAAGGTACAAATCTATCGTTCTGCCCCTGAACAGGCACCCCACTGTTAACCCACTGTTCCTAGGCCATCATTGAAAATAAGAATTTGTTCTTATTTTGCCTAGTTAAATAAAGGTTAAATAAAAAGCTTCTGATAGGCTAATTGACATAATTTGAGTCAATTGGAGGTGTACCTGTGGATGTATTTCTTCAAACTCAGTGCCTCTTTGCTTGACATCATAGGAAAATCAAAAGAAATCAGCCAAGACCCCAGAAAAAACATTGTAGACCTTCAAAAGTCCAGTTCATCCTTGGGAGCAATTTCCAAATGCTTGAAGGTACCACATCCATCTGTACAACCAATAGAATGCAAGTATAAACACCATGGGACCACACAGCCGTCATACCGATCAGGAAGGAGACACGTTCTATCTCCTAGAGATGAACGTACTTTGGTGTGAATAGTGCAAATCAATCCCAGAACAACAGCAAAGGACCTTGTGAAGATGCTGGAGGAAACAGGTACAAAGTATATCCACAGTAAAATGAGTCCTATATCGACACAACCTGAAAGGCCGCTTGAAACAAAAATAGAATGACCATCGTTATGTTTAGAGGAAAAAGGGGGAGGCTTGCAAGCCGAAGAACACCATCCCTACCGTGAAGCACGGGGGTGGCAGCATCATGTTGTGGGGGTCCTTTCCTGCAGGAGAGACTGGTGCACATCACAAAATAGATGGCATCATGAGGCAGGAAAATTATGTGGATATATTGAAGCAACATCTCAAGACATCAGTCAGGAAGTTGGTCGCAAATGGGTCTTCCAAATGGACAATGACTCCAAGCATATTTCCAAGTTGTGGCAAAATGGCTTAAGGATAACAAAGTCAAAGTATTGGAGTGGCCATCACAAAGCCTTGACCTCAATCTCATAGAAAATTTGTGGGCAGAACTGAAAAAGTGTGCGTGAGCAAGGAGGCCTACAAACCTGACTCAGTTACACCAGCTATGTCAGGAGGAATGGGTCAAAATTCACCTAACTTATTGTGGGAAGCTCTTGGAAGGCTACCCGGAATGTTTGACCCAAGTTAAACAATTTAAAGGCAATGCTACCAAATTCTTATTGAGTGTATGCAAACTTCTGACCCACTGGGAATGTGATGAAAGAAATAAAAGCTGAAATAAATCATTCTCTCTACTATTATTCTGACATTTCACATTCTTAAAATAAAGAGGTGATCCTAACTAACCTAAGACAGGGAATTTTTGCTATAATTAAATTTCAACAAATGTGAAAAAATGAGTTTAAATGTATTTGGCTAAGGTGTATGTAAACTTCCGACTTCAACTGTAACATTGGATGTCACTCAACAAATAAAGTCTAATATTGTTCAACCCATGTGTGACCGACCGCCTTGATTAGGTCTTATGAAGCAAAATTTGAAATGGTGTTTTTTACGTTGGATAGTAGCAGAGACACAATGCTACAAAATGGTATATCGTACACTGCATTTGAGGAACAATGGGAAAGTTATTCTGCTTTGAAAGTTGATAAACTTGTATCCTCATTTTTAAGAAAATGTTCTTTGAATGTTTTGGTACTTACCGGAGAGCTCTTCTTTGTCTACACCCATGCAGCATCCTTCACACCCTCTTAAGCTTTAGCCCCACCCATCTCTTTAAGGTTTGATCCGAGCATTCTGCGCTAACAACAGCAGTCAAGCACCCAAGCTGACTGGCCAACGTTGGCTAGCTTGCTAGCTACTTCCAGACACAAATGAGAGAACAGCTCACTGACCATTTTTCTTACCCTAGAAGGGTTGGTTAGCCTGTTTTTATGTTATCCAGAGTGTCGGTGACTGCAACTGTGCTACTGGAAACAAATTGAGCTTTTTTGCGAATGTTTACTGACACCGGCCATATTCAACAGGTGTTGAGCATTTTGTAAATTCGTCAGTTGTTCTGCACTCTGACACATACAGACGAGAGTGCTCTGAAATCGGAGTAGATAGCCATAGCGGATTTATCAGCTATGTCTATCAACAGTTGTCGCATATTCTATTGAAATGGTTACTTGCATAGTGGAGTCTTTTGTTATGACATGTAGTTACCTGGCTAAACAATGAACCATAATCTCAACTCATGATGTTACTACCCTGCATGAATCTGCAGGTAGCTAACCAACCAGGTTCCATGTTAGCCAGCTAACATTAGGCTATAACTAGCAAAGCAAATAGCTCCGAGAAACAAAGAACAAGATCATACACATAGCCAGCCAGCTAACATTAGCTCGCTTGCTAACAGTACACTTTAACTTGAAATTAAAATGACTTTCCAAATTAAAATGTGTAATATCTGAAAATGTGGCTAGCTAGACTATCTTACCCGTAATCTGAAAATGGAGGAGATAGCCAGAGGGAATTTACCAGCTATGTTTATCAACATTTGTCGCAGTGACATTCTATTGAAATGGATACTTGCATAGTGGAGTCTTTTGTTAAGACACGCAGCTAGCTAGCTAAACAATGAACCATAATCTCAAACATGACGTTACTACCCTGCATGAATCTGCAGGCAGCTAACCAACCAGGTTCAACGTTAGCTAGCAAACATTAGATTATAACAAGCAAAGCAAATGGCTCTGAGATTTGAATAATAAGATCATACGAATAATACGATCATACATGTAATGTTAGCTTGAGAGCCAGCCAGCTAATGTTAGCTAACTAGCTAACATTATTAAAATTAGGAACGTGTAATATCTGAAAATGTAGCTAGCTAGACTATCTTACCTGTATACATGGAATGGATGCTTCTCCCTGTCACGGATGCCATGGTTACCCTTAGTTTGAAGATATAATCTTAGCTATCATACTCTATCATACTCCACTGATTTCAAAACTCGGAGAGCAACACTTATGCAGATCTACAACACGATATATTTTTTAAAAAGAGACAGGATTACCAACACCTACTGACTAGCTCAAATAGACAGAAGTGTGCTACAGTATATGGCAGACCAATCCAAACTCATATCTCGGCATGTCCAGCCCACTCATTATCTCAGCCAATCATGGCTAGCGGGAAGGTTGCTCCCTTTTTCTGTGGCTAAACCAACTAGGCCCGTAATTTAACAATTTTATTTGTATTTACAGATGGCACACGAGTTTGTTATTAAGGCACAGGAAAGTTCACATGTTCCAGAAGGTATTTCTAGAAGAAAAAGAAATGCACACCTATTTAGGCGAGGTGCTGGCTAGCGGAGTAGAAAACTTGAAAATAAAAGAGAGCCGCACACTCTAGGAGCTCAGATGCAAAAATTGAATTACCAATGTTTCAACAGCCAAGCTGTCTTCATCAGGGTATATGATCAGGGTATATGATTCATCAGGGTATATGATATGATATATGACAGCTTGGCTGTCGAAACGTTGGTAATTAGATTTTGGTATCTGTGCTCCTAGAGTGTTTGGCTCTCTTTAATTTTCCAGAATGTATTTCTGCTGGGCATAGACAACAGCACAAAGGGCAAGAAGGTAGAGACAACAATACATCACGCAAAGCAGCCGCAACTGTCAGTAAGAGTGTCCATGATTGTGTCTTTGAATGAAGCGATTGGGATAAAACTGACCAGCTTGAGTGTTTGTTGCAGCTCATTCCAGTTGCTAGCTGCATCTAACTGAAAATATGAGCAACCCAGAGATTTGTGTGCTGAGAGAAGGACAATGTACCGTCTAGCCATACTCCCAAGTACTTGTATGAGGTGACTACCTCAAGCTCTAAACCCTCAGAGGTGCATAGGTGATGTTGTACCCACAGCGACTATTAAAACCTTCCCCATCCACAAACCGTGGATTGATGGCAGCATTCGCACAAAACTGAAAGTGCGAACCACTGCTTTTAAAAACATGACCGAATACAAACAGTGTAGCTATTCCCTCCGCAAGGCATTCAAACAAGCTAAGCGTCAGTATAGAGGCAAAGTAGAGTCGCAATTCAATGGCTCAGACATGAGAGTTATGTGGCAGGGTCTACAGTCAATCACGGACTACAAAAAGAAAACCAGCCCGGTTGCAAACCCCGCTGTCTTGCTCCCAGACAAACTAAACAGCTTCTTTGCTCGCTTTGAGGAAAATACAGTGCCACCGACACAGCCCGCTATCAAAACCTATGGTCTCTCCTTCACTGCAGCCAACATGAGTAAAACATTTAAACGTGTTAACACTCGCAGGGCTTCCGGCCCAGACGGCATCCCTAGCCGCGTCCTCAGAGCATGCGCAGACCAGCTGGCTGGTGTGTTTTCGTACATATTCAACCAATCCCTATCCCAGTCTGCTGTTCCCACATGCTTGAAGAGGGCCACCATTGTTTCTGTTCCCAAGAAAGCCAAGGTAACTGAGCTAAACAACTATAGCCCCGTAACACTCACTTCCGTCATCTTGAAGTGCTTTGAGAGACTAGTCAAGGGTCATATCACCTCCAACCTACCTGACACCCTAGACCCACTCCAATTTGCCCTAACCCATCTGGACAAGAGGAATGTGTTTGTTTTGGTGGTGTTCAGAACAAGGTTAAGGGTAGAGAAAGCTTGTTGGACAGTAAGAACACTTTGTTGTAGAGCATTTAACACAAACTCCGGGTCAGGGCCAACTGAGTATAAGACTGTATCATCTAGAAATACATGGACGAGAGAGCTTCCTACTGCCTGAGCTATGTTGTTGATGTAAATTGAAGAGCGTGGGGCCTAGGATTGAGCCTTGGGGTACTCTCTTGGTGACAGGCAGTGGCTGAGCAGCAGATTTTCTGACTTTATACACTGCATTCTTTGAGAGGGGTAGTTAGCAAACCAGGCCAAAGACCCCTCAGAGACACCAATACTCCTTAGCCGGCACACAATATTGGAGTGGTCTACTGTATCAAAAGCTTTGGCCAAGTAAATAAAAATGGCAGCACAACATTTCTTAGAGGGCAATGGTGACATCATTGAAGACCTTTAAGGTTGCAGTGACACATCCATAACCTGAGCGGAAACCAGATTGATTACTATAGACATCAAGAAAGCCAGTCAGTTGACTATTGACACGTTTTTCCAACACTTTTGATAAACAGGGCAAAATAGAAATAGAAACAGTTAAGATCAGCTTCATCTCCCCTTTAAATAAAGAATGAACCTTGCAAGCAATGGGAACCTCCCCAGAAAGGAGAGACAGGTTAAAAGGTTGGAGATAGGCTTGGTGATGATAGGGGCAGCAACCTCAAAGAAGAAAGGGTCTAAACAATCTGACTTGGGGTCAAGTTTCAAGGGCTCCTTTAGCACCTCGGACTCAGTGACTGCCTGCAGGGAGAAACTTTGTAGCGGGGCATGGGAAAAAGAGGGAGAGGCATCACCAGAATAAGACCTTCAGTATTTATTGGAAAGGAGCATCAAGCACCGCCCTGTGAAGTTCATCATAACTTATTTAATCTGTAGCCTAATGAACTGCATGCTTTCCAGATTCGTAGTGGGAGGACCACACATGTCCTCGCGTGACTCCAAGTTTACTTCGATATGACAGTTAATATATCAGTACTTCCTCATAAAGGCATTTCACCGCCATTTCTCGCATCATTAAATTTACCAACACAAAAATATCCCACCTTGTCTAGCATTTTGTTTTGTCGACATTTGGAAAGTTTTCTGACGTTGCTGTTTCCAGGTCTGTCATTAAATGTTTTATTCGACATGTACAGTACTTTACTGGCATAAAAAGGTTGGATGTAAACCTGGTTATAGTCAGGGAACAGAAACACACACATAATTCTATAGAACTGTTTTCTTTGTCCATATCATACGAGTAAACTCCTGGCAGTGGACCAAGACGTAGCCAGACTTTAAGCAGACTAAGTTCAGTATTGAGGTTTTAAAAGTGCCCCCTGAAACTGCTCCATGTCTCCAATACAACCCTAGTCAAGGTTAAAATCAGAGAGCTTTACAGGCGGACCTCACCTTTAGCCATGTGATTAGCCGATTAGCGCCAATAGATTCACCTTGCAGTGCAGATTGATCCTCTTGCATGAGAAAGTAGCTTCCTCCTACTCACATTGCAGAGGACAATCAATCAATCTATTGGCTGCACAGGTAGACACCACTTGCACGTCAGAATGGATCCTATAGCTTGCCCTTGGTCTTAAGATAGCTTGCTTTTATTTTATTTTGTGACTGCCTATGTATGGATACGGCAGTAAGCCATCAGTAACACGATACAGACGTCTTTTGGCCTTCATGTAGGCTCAGCTAAATGTGATTTGAAACACACACAGTAGTGTCTTTATAACGTATCATGTATTGTAGTAGTCTATTAGTATTAGCCTATTAGTAGTAACATATTAGTATTAGCCTATCAGTATTAACATATTAGTATTAGCCTATTAGTATTAACATATTAGTATTAGCCTATTAGTATTAGCCTATTAGTAGTAACGTATTAGTATTATCCTATTAGTATTAACATATTGGTATTAGCCTATTAGTATTAACATATTAGTAATAGCCTATTAGTATTAGCGTATTAGCATTAGCCTATTAGTATTAACGTATTAGTATTAACATATTAGTATTAGCCTATTAGTATTAACGTATTAGTATTAGCTTATTAGTATTAACGTATTAGCATTAGCCTATTAGTATTGGCCTATTAGTATTAATGTATTACTATTAACGCATTAGTATTAGCCTATTAGTATTAGCCTATTAGTATTAACATATTAGTATTAGCCTATTAGTATTAACGTATTAGCATTAGCCTATTATAGTATTGGCCTATTAGTATTAATTTATTAGTATTAACGCATTAGTATTAGCCTAATGCTAGTCGCTAGCTACACTGTTGTCACATTTCTAAACAGACATAAACCTTATATAGAAGTCTGCACCTTGGCAAACCAAGCAGTAACATTGGACTCGAGAGTGTACTTGAACCTGCTTCCAGACCTCTAACTGTTCTTTAACAGATACAAAGCCAACCAGACTGGGCCACAGCTCCATACTGTCTCAGTAAGTCAGTCAAACGACCAAGAATAGCATCTCATCAATGAAACAGGCACAGGCATTTCCTAGGAGTTAAATCCAATACGGTTACTATGCTACTGAGGATTACCACACAATCCATATGAGGGCACTTCAAAGCTGGAGTAGGTCGCTCAGACTAAAAAGAGACAGAATTAACCAGCTTTATCGGTCAATAATGCAGAGGTTATGTGTTTAGCAATAGGTGATCAATGGAAATCGGCGATAATTCCTTGTGAAGACCAGACGACCACTGACCACCTGTTATGCATGTTTTTTGGGGGTGAAATGTTTAAATCGATCTAAGAGTGGAGTGGGATATTTCACTTTTCATCGAGGAAATCAGTGCTTGCTAGCTGTGTTAGTAGGGTACATTGCAGGGTATTTCGTGAAATGTATTCTGCCAACATGAAATGCTCTAAAGGTTTCTGAATGCTTGGAAAGTAAATGTGCTATCATAATTTTAAAACACATTGTTAGTCTTTTCTTTTAATATTGTACAATCCCTCCACATTAACACATGAAAGAGCGGTTTGTGAGGGAAGTTCTTAGTAAAGTGTTGTGCACTAGGGATGTTTCATTATGTCTCCTCCATTACTGGAGGCTCCAGCTCTATTAATGACCAGTATTAAAATGTTCAAGGTCCTCAGGGTACTATTCAGAATGTGGTTATACAGGTGTGTTTAATAGACATGGCTTTAAAGTACTGCATGTCCACCCCCAGCTGAGGGTAGATCACACCCATATGAACCATTGTGGACGTGGCAATAAGAACACCACTGATAGCATCTTTGTGATTATTAGCCATCAGCTTTCTTTTGTGATGAGTGATTATCCCAAATAAGTGAGTACAGTATAATTGTATCAGTTATTAAATTGGCCAATATGTCAGTAAAAGTTCCTATTTTCCACATTTGTATTCATTCTTGTCGTTGTTAATAACATATTCTGTTTTATTTCATCTAGACAATCTAATATGAATCATATCTTTCTAACCACAATCAAATGTCAAATGGCCCCTTGGTTTGTATAACAATTGTCTATTTAACAGGAAGCAATAACTTTCAGGCTCATAATAACCAGATAACCCCTAAAGTTCCGTCTGATTCCCCTTTGCCCTTCCCTCTCCCATCACCTCCTGAATCCTCTCTGGTAGTGCTACAGCTCCATCATTAATCAGAGTCTAGGGGAGTGCTCCTGTTTTTGACTGGGCACAGTGCTGGGAGAAAGACTGTACTAGTGCTTCTCTGGCTGGAGCGCAGCCTGATGTGCTGGATGCAGCCGGTACACTTAATTGGGCCCAGTTACTGAGGATCAGCAAGTTTGGACTCACTTCACATGCTGCTCCTCCATATGGCTGCACAGGAGTCTGACTATTTGATTAATGTTTCGGATGAGATTATGTTTCCGGGATAATGTCCGATCATGATTCAAGAAACTCAAGCTTTCTGTGTTTTTGTTTTTGTTTTATTTTTGCTCATTTTACTCCCAAGCAGGTGTGCTTGCAAATCATCAAGATTCGGTCCTCTCCTCACCGATAAAAAATAATACAATGAGTAATCAATCATTCACTTTGCTTTAGCTTGAATTATTATTAGGTGCTGTCCAATATTTCCTCAGATATGTAAAAATAATAATTGATTTACAAATACATCATTTGTGTAGCCATGGCCTCAAGGCCAAACTATCAAAGCAAGTTAATGGCAACCTTGGTGTATGAAGTTAAGTCTTGCCTCACACCTCTATTTTTTTTTCAGAAAACCAAATTTGACCTCATTAGTTTAGATATTTATCATATTTTTACATGACGTGGCCCAAAAATGCGTTTCAGAGCGTCGGGGGCTGCAAATTGCCCCAGCCTTATTTGCCTCAGTGGGCCTATGGAGGTGGTAGTGGTGTGGTCAGCATTCTGCACACTTTGAATTGCAAATGGCCCCGTAACTCAAAAGTAATGCAGTGGTGAGCGTCACCCCCCATCATTTTTCTACATTTGGGTGCATCGGGGCACCGGTGAGGAGGAAGTGTGGTTATTGTTTGTGTCTGTGGTGTGACTTTTCCTTATTGTGGGAAGAACTAAGGCCTGCTCCCTCACCCTCGCTCTCGCTCTAATGCAGCAGGAGTCTCCCTCAGCGATAATATCACATCTCAGAGCATTATGGGGTTCTGGAGAGGGACTCTCCAGAAGGGCTACAGTAAGAACCACAGCTCTTAGTAAATTAACCAAAAACGTCATTATAGCATCATTGCTTCAAAACTTGTATCATTTTGATATGGTAAAATATTATTTCAGGCTGACATGAACTTGATTCAAGCTCAATAGAAAACTGAAGAATCTTATTGGTCACTGAAATGTAGTTCAAGGCAAAAATAGACAATGGACATACTGTGCACCTTGCATTCCTGTGAATTGGACAACTCCCAATTACCTTACCATTTGAGGTAAAGAGAATCAACACTATTTTGCAAATTACCAGTGAATTAACATTACAGTATAGAGTAGGCTAGTCCAACAACAGTAGAAAGGTAGAGGAGGACTAATTACAAAAAACATAATTTCCCACTATGGAATAGAATCGCCTTGGAAACGCAAAAAGGCAAAACCCGCCTATTATTCTAATCATCAGCATTTCTAGCGCTCTGCACGGATCATTCGTTTGCAAATCAGTTTCGAGGTGCAGGTGTGTTGCTAATTTCATGCTTTGACGCATTTATTCCTGTACCTTAATGAGGAAAATATGTGTTGGTCTCTCGTTTATATGCCATTAGGGCTTCACCTTCTCTCATTGTCCGACAGGGCTACTGTAGTCCTAGTTTATTGTAGCGAAAAGGAGAGTGAGAACAGAGAATAGTCAAAGAGCGAAAATGATCAAAATCCCCAAAATTATGATTACAGCAATGGTGTGATGGCACTGTAAATAGGGAGAGACAATTGTTTTGTCTTTAAAAAAATGTAGTGTATGATCCAGCCACTCTTGTAGACGACAACTGTCTACCTTCCCTCCTCTGTTCATCTATTCTTTACCTGTTATCATTTATCATCTGGTCAGGTGGGTCTGCAGGTCCTGTGCTGCCATCTCCAGTGTCATTCTAGTGTCGGACCCCCACAGCACACACATGGGATTGTGCTGCATGTATTAGAATCTGTGAGACAAATCCATTTCCTGTTGGAGGCTGTTCCAATGGCAGCCTCTTCTAGTATATGACCCTGACCTCTTCATGGTTCCATAAGCAGCAGATGGATTACAGCTTTTTATTGTCGCCCTCTATTATGAATATGTGTGTGTACTTATGTGCGTGTGTGTGTGTGTGTGTG
The DNA here is from genome assembly GCF_018296145.1 of Oncorhynchus tshawytscha. NCBI lineage: Eukaryota > Metazoa > Chordata > Actinopteri > Salmoniformes > Salmonidae > Oncorhynchus > Oncorhynchus tshawytscha. Next base: position 67,063,873 of record NC_056432.1, read on the forward strand.
TGTGTGTGTGTGCATGTGTGTGTTCGCGTGTGTGTGTGTGTTTGTGTGTGTGTGTGTGTGTGTGTGTGTGTGTGTGTGTGTGTGTGTGCGTGTGTGTGTGCGTGTGTGTGTGTGTGTGTGCGTCGCGTGTGTGTGTGTGTGTGTGTGTGTGTGTGTGTGTGTGTGTGTGTGTGTGTGTGTGTGTGTGTGTGTGTGTGTGTGTGTGTGTGTGTGTGTGTGTGTGTGTGTGTGTGTGTGTGCACATGCGTGCCTGCATGTGCCCAAGGCTACAAATGGCAACATCTTATATTACAACATTTTAATGTGTAGCATGTGTTGTTAGGTGTAGTAAAGCGTTCAGTTTACAACAATACAGTACAGCACACCCTCAGTGATTTCTTAATAATTGCAACGTACGTGTAAATATAACCATAACAAAGGAAAATAATTGTAAAAAGACATCTGAATTGGTATTAATCTGCACACAAACACATTTCTTCTATTGTAAACCCTAAGGCATTATCAACTCAAATATTTCCAGTAAGTTGATCTCAAAGTCAATGAAAAGTCATTATTACTTCAAATGTTTATGCGGTACTAATTCAAAACTAAATGAGAAGTCACAACTAATTTTTAAAAAGTTATAATAAATTATCTAATTTCCCAGCATCCTCTACTGCAGGTAGATGTTTTGATCTGTGTGTATCTGAGCTTTTGCATATACATTAAGTGATTGACTGATTAATCTTATGCTAGACAAAAATAAACAACATAAATTCTTCTAAACTATTCCAATGATTTAATTACAGAACTGGTTGTTCCAGTTTAAATGGCATAGGTAGTCAATGCAGGTTGCGGGTGAATAAAAATCAACTGTTGGATAAATCTGTCTGGATTCCAATAGGAATTACACTTAACTTTGCAAACCAGCATAATGTGACATGCAGGTAGGGTTGCAAAATTCTGGTAAATTTCCCAGGGTTTCCAGAACTCTTGGTTGGGAATTTTGGGAAAGTTACTGGAATTTTTCAGCCCTAATGGCCAAGCCTGATGTGTCCTGTAAAACCATGAGTTTCAGGCCACTGTACTTTGATAAAGCTAGGCCTCAAAATAAGGCCTTATGAGATACGGAATTTAATTATAATGATAACATTCGTCTAGGAACTCTCTTGGTGAAGGCCACATGACTGAAAATGAAGGAATTTAACAACCGTGTCTCTGTCACCAACAAATACTGTCATGGGTGATAACTCTACATTTCACTCAAAAAGGCAAGGCACACTGGGAATTTCTATTGGAGGTGTGGCTTATACAAGCTGATACAACTCAAATATGGACCTATTACAGGGTCACAGTGACTCTATCTTTTGAGTAATGACTACAAAATCACTTTAAGTAACTGTACTCAGAGTTTACTCAAAACTTTTGACTAATGAGAGACACAGTGCATGTGTCTCTCCATCTCTCTAGCAGTGATAGGCCATCATCACCATCCATAGACGTCCAGCAATTTAAACGAGGTCAAAGCAAAGACATCAATAGACACTCATTAGGATTTCCACCTTTGTTCGTGGGCGTGTCAGAAGTGAGTTATTACAATGACTAAGGGAGGGATGGATACAGTGACTAACATCTCTCAATCCCCTCCAATCGTGTGAACCGCTGATCCTTAATTAGTGACATTCCGGAGCGCGTGGCTCTCCGAGGGTAATGGGGAGTGAGGACACCATGGAGGGGTCAGCACAGGGCCTTCTCTCTTTGTCAGCTTGATTAATTCACCTCTCCTTCTCTCATCGCCTCCAGCCCCGTCTGACTTCTTCTAGAACTCGGTTTTTCTAAACTCTCGTTCTGTCTCCTTGAAGTTGTCGTATTCGAAAGGGACATTTCTTTCTGATGTACAACCTAAATCTTTTCTGAGAAAAATGTACAAATCATTACTAATTTAGTCACTAGCCATACATTCCCACCAAAAGGAGAGGCCACCAGACAAGCACATCACACATTAATATGGACAATATTGTTCGCTGCAGGATATGGTTCAAAATAAGGTTCTCTTTTCATTTTAGCGGGTGGCCTAATCCTTTTCTAATTACAGAGTGAGGAAGTGGGGCGGTGGTCTGACTGTTGTGAATGCATAATCTCCTCTGTGTGCATAAACATGAGCACTTCTCATCATCAGGCCGGAGCTAAGAACTCTGGGTAATTACCTGGAGCAGGGGGTAGATTCCAATGTAATTTCGACATTTCATTCTCTCCTCTCCTCTCTCTATCGCTCTATGTGTGTGTGTGTGTGTGTGTTGTGTGTGTGTGTGTGTGTGTGTGTGTGTGTGTGTGTGTGTGTGTGTGTGTGTGTGTGTGTGTGTGTGTGTGTGTGTGTGTGTGTGTGTGTGTGCGTGCGTGTGTGTGTGTAAATAATGCAAATAATATTGAAAGCTGAGCAGTCTAAACAGCATGGCATTACCTTCGTAGATTGGCGTAAAATTGAGGAACTCATCCATGTAGGAAGGAAATGAACCAATGTTTTTAGCCCTAAAAGGGGAAAAAAATGGTTAGAGATCCCATTTCATAAAACTCAACCCATTCTGGTAGCTGTCTGGATGGAATGTGTTTCATATCTGTTGTCATTCCAGGCCTGTTCTGCCAACTCAATTAAATACAGAGCAGAGGAAAACACATATGGATGTACTCATCAGCATCCAATCAGAGAGTTGTATGCCCCAGTGCACATACTGTAGTATATGTCTGTAATGTGACGTATGCACCGTGTGCCTGGCCAGGAGCCTCCAAACCAATTAAGCCAAACTCAGCCACAGCGGTCCTGCTTATACCAATGGAGATTAGAACCTATTCAACAGTATTGTGGAAATGGTTTCAGTTCTTGTATTAACCAACTCTCACCCTGGGCTTTATGTTTGAACCACATATTGTTGAGACAACTCTTGTTATGTTTCACATGTATACTTTCGTAAAATAATAATATAATCAAAAATGACTGACTACCTGTCTGAGAAAATACACTGTAAAAATGTGTAACAAAAGGAACACCAAAAAATATGGATTTTTTACATATAAATGCAATTTGAATTGTTTAATGTGTATGCGTAGCACAATATTAAGTGTTATTTCAATTTCAGAAAATGATTGGAGCATCTGAAAACTATTATGGGATCAAAGAGCCTCTGTAGGCATAATGGTGCAAAGCCTCTTCTCCTCCCGGTTGATACATACGTTTGAGAGGTATGGTTCTATCTATTAATACACTTGCCCTATATCAAAGGCATGAGAGTATCTTCACGTCTTCTCAGTGGGTAGCTACAAACATGGCCACAAGTGGAAAAGCTCCATCATCTCTCTCAAGCCTTGGGCCCAAGGAGGGCCGACCCTGATTTAGAGAGTAACCATCATGATAATTCAAACAACACACCAGCCCTCTTTTCCATGAAGAATACTTTTTCTGCTGATGTCTAAAATTCCACAGTTGTCCTTTAACTATGCCTCTGAGTCTCTCCACCTTAATAGTTTGAGGCAGGGCCAGGGGAAAATAGCATGTGTTTATACCTCAGAGCGGAGATCAATGTTTTATCTTGACAAAGTTGGAGCATTACCCCTGTGCTGAATTGCATAATGAGTCCTATATAATTGTGTGAGATTTAAAGACTTACTTTGCAGCTCAGAGACATTATAGTACATTGCATTAAAAGTACTACCATTAGGCTGTGTTTGTGTGAAAAAGACGATGGTCCGAGGCGTCTGCTAGAAAAATATGCAGCGCCTGCAAACCTACCTAAAAGAGCAGTAAAACAGATTAGGATGGAATTGTACAATAATGTGGTCCTATGTAAATTCACCACAAATTAAGACCATTCATAAAAACTCTTCTTGTTGTTGCTGATGTTATTGTTACTTTTGTCATGGAGAAGAAGTGAAATAGTGATAGAGTGATGGACTAGGAGAAGGTAGAGTTTATTGGCACTAATTGAGCACAGATTATTGCAGATGAAAGACCCACAGGATGAGATCTGATACTGTACGTTGGTTTATCAAGCTTCCCGTTCTTTGCCATGTAATCAACATGTAAATTAAGCATCAAGCTAGCTAGCGCCCAGAAAACTCCTATCCTTGGTCCACGTGTAATAAGCTCAATAAAGTTCTCCATAAATCAGTGTAATTAAAGGGGCTTTCTCCCTGGCTGCTCCTTATAACAGACCCATCTCAGAAAGCAGGCAGAGTGGTGAACAATCCCTGGTGCTCTATTTGAACTCTCTATGACCTGGAGTCCAAATGCCCCCTCTGGTTAAAAATAAATATATAAGAGAGAAAAGGATACAACATAAAGACGAGAAGGGAGGAGGGGAGGTGGAGCGGACAGAGAGATTCCCCATTTATAATCATTTGATCTCAGGCTACTGTAAAAGCCCCTCATTTAAAGGTGGCCATTTTAGCTAGGAGTGGAGGGTTTCTCTGTGGCTCTGCTCTAATTGATTTGTAAGGAGTATTCTGGGTTTCGGGGAAGAGGGAAAAGGGGAGTCAAAATATGCATGAATGGATCTGCTGGGGTGCATTATTCAACATGTAAATGGTGGAAATGGCCCAAGGACCTCTCTCTATGCGAGTGTGTGACTGTGTGTGAACTGGAACACAGCTCAACATTACAACATTAGATTCTCTCCAGCTCGATGGTCAGTGAAATCTTTGGTTAGGGTTAGTTTTAAAGCACAATGCACAATCGCATAGGTGTGTCAATGATATCATTAAACCAGGGTTTCCGTTTGGAAAATGTGGCATCGGACAACGTGACTGTCTATTTTAGAAATTCACCGGACCTGTAAGAATTGGGTGTATAACTCATTAGGGCATCCAACCACGGTGCTCAAAATGACAGAAATCACACTTAAATAATGGTAATGCATTTTAAAAGAACATGCAACTCATGTAATGAAGCAGCCAATTAAACGTAATTTTCAAATGGAATTCACGGGAAAACACCATTATAAACAAAGCACCCAAGAAAACATCATTCTAAACAACGCATCTGGGAAAACACCATTCTAAACAGAGCACCTGGGAAAACACCATTCTAAAGAGCGCACCTGTGAAAACACCATTCTAAACAGAGCACCTGGGGAAAACATCATTCAAAACAGAGCACCTGGGAAAACACCATTCTAAACAGAGCACCTGGGGAAAACATCATTCTAAACAGAGCACCTGGGAAAACACCAGTCTAAACAGAGCACCTGGGAAAACAACATTCTAAACAGAGCACCTGGGAAAAAACATTCTAAACAGAGCACCTGGGAAAACAACATTCTAAACAGAGCACCTGGGAAAACAACATTCTAAACAGAGCACCTGGGAAAACAACATTCTAAACAGAGCACCTGGGAAAACACCATTCTAAACAGAGCACCTGGGAAAACACCATTCTAAACAGAGCACCTGGGAAAACACCATTCTAAACAGAGCACCTGGGAAAACAACATTCTAAACAGAGCACCTGGGAAAACAACATTCTAAACAGAGCACCTGGGAAAACAACATTCTAAACAGAGCACCTGGGAAAACAACATTCTAAACAGAGCACCTGGGAAAAAACATTCTAAACAGAGCACCTGGGAAAACAACATTCTAAACAGAGCACCTGGGAAAACAACATTCTAAACAGAGCACCTGGGAAAACAACATTCTAAACAGAGCACCTGGGAAAACAACATTCTAAACAGAGCACCTGGGAAAAAACATTCTAAACAGAGCACCTGGGAAAACAACATTCTAAACAGAGCACCTGGGAAAACAACATTCTAAACAGAGCACCTGGGAAAACAACATTCTAAACAGAGCACCTGTGAAAACACCATTCTAAACAGAGCACCTGGGAAAACACCATTCTAAACAGAGCACCTGGGAAAACACCATTCTAAACAGAGCACCTGGGAAAACACCATTCTAAACAGAGCACCTGTGAAAACACCATTCTAAACAGAGCACCTGTGAAAACACCATTCTAAACAGAGCACCTGTGAAAACACCATTCTAAACAGAGCACCTGGGAAAACAACATTCTAAACAGAGCACCTGGGAAAACAACATTCTAAACAGAGCACCTGTGAAAACACCATTCTAAACAGAGCACCTGGGAAAACACCATTCTAAACAGAGCACCTGGGAAAACACCATTCTAAACAGAGCACCTGGGAAAACACCATTCTAAACAGAGCACCTGTGAAAACACCATTCTAAACAGAGCACCTGTGAAAACACCATTCTAAACAGAGCACCTGTGAAAACACCATTCTAAACAGAGCACCTGTGAAAACACCATTCTAAACAGAGCACCTGTGAAAACACCATTCTAAACAGAGCACCTGATACATGATGTAAATGTAATAGAGATGAAAATCTGGTTAGAAATATAAAAGGAGGAGGAAGAAAAACATGTAAAAACTAGATTGGGTTGCAAAAATGACTAGGATGGGTTGTTAATATGACTAGAATGGGTTGTTAATATGACTAGAATGGGTTGTTAATATGACTAGAATGGGTTGTTAATATGACTAGGATGGGTTGCTAATATGACTAGAATGGGTTGTTAATATGACTAGAATGGGTTGCTAATATGACTAGGATCGGTTGTTAATATGACTAGGATGGGTTGCTAATATGACTAGGTTGGTTGCTAATATGACTAGAATGGGTTGTTAATATGACTGGGGTGGGTTGCTTATTTGACTAGGATGGGTTGTTGATGTGAATAGGATGGGTTGCTGATATGAATAGGATGGGCTGCTCATATGACTACAATGGGTTGCTAATATGACTAGGGTGGGTTGCTAATATGACTAGGATGGGTTGCTTATTTGACTAGGATAGGTTGCTGATATGACTAGGATGGGTTGCAAATATGACTAGGATGGGTTGCTAATATGACTAGGATGGGTTGCAAATATGACTAGGATGGGTTGTTAATATGACCAGGATTGGTTGTTGATATGACTAGGATGGGTTGCCAATGACTAGGATGGGTTGCTAATATGACTAGGATGGGTTGCCAATATGACTAGGATGGGTTGCCAATATGACTAGGATGGGTTGCTAATATGAATAGGATGGGCTGCTAATATGACTACAATGGGTTGCTAATATGACTAGGATGGGTTGCCAATATGACTAGGATGGGTTGCTGATATGACTAGGATGGGTTGCTGATATGACTAGGATGGGTTACTAATATGACTAGGATGGGTTACTAATATGACTAGGATGGGTTACTAATATGACTAGGGTGGGTTGCTGATATGACTACGATGGGTTGTAATATGACTAGGGTGGGTTGCTGATATGACGAGGATGGGTTACTAATATGACTAGGATGGGTTGTAATATGACTAGGGTGAGTTGCTGATATGAATAGGATGGGTTACTAATATGACTAGGATGGGTTGCTGATATGACTAGGATGGGTTACTAATATGAATAGGATGGGTTGCTAATATGACTACAATGGGTTGCTTATTTGACTAGGATGGGTTACTAATATGACTAGGATGGGTTGTTGATATGAATAGGATGGGTTGCTGATATGACCAGGATGGGTTGTTGATATGACTAGGATGGGTTGTTGATATGACTAGGATGGGTTGTTGATATGACTAGGATGGGTTGTTGATATGAATAGGATGGGTTGCTGATATGACCAGGATGGGTTGTTGATATGACTAGGATGGGTTGTTGATATGACTAGGATGGGTTGTTGATATGACTAGGATGGGTTGTTGATATGACTAGGATGGGATGCTAATATGACTAGGATGGGTTACAAATATGATCAGGATGGGATGCTTATATGACTAGGATGGGTTGCTGATATGACTAGGATGGGTTACTAATATGACTAGGGTGGGTTGCTGATATGACTAGGATGGGTTGCTGATATGACTAGGATGGGTTGCTGATGTGACTAGGATGGGTTGCTGATATGACTAGGATGGGTTGTGAATATGATTAGAATGGGTTGCTAATATGACTATTAAGGGTTGTTAATTTGACAAGGATGAGATGCTAACATGACTTGGATTGGTTGCTAATTTGACTAGGATTGGATGTTGATATGACTAGGATTGTTTGCTTATATGACAAGAATTGGTTGCTAATATTACTTGTTTGGGTTGCTGATATGACCAGGACGGGTTGCTGATATGACTAGGATGGGTTGCTGATATGACTAGGATGGGTTGCTGATATGACCAGGATGGGTTGCTGATATGACTAGGATGGGTTGCTGATATGACTAGGATGGGTTACTAATATGACTAGGGTGGGTTGCTGATATGACGGGGATGGGTTACTAATATGACTAGGATGGGTTGCTGATATGAATAGGATGGGTTGCTAATATGACTACAATGGGTTGCTTATTTGACTAGGATGGGTTACTAACATGACTAGGATGGGTTGTTGATATGAATAGGATGGGTTGCTGATATGACCAGGATGGGTTGTTGATATGACTAGGATGGGTTGTTGATATCACTAGGATGGGTTGTTGATATGACTAGGATGGTTTGTTGATATGACTAGGATGGGTTACAAATATGACTAGGATGGGTTGCTGATATGACTAGGATGGGTTGCTGATATGACTAGGATGGGTTGCTGATATGACTAGGATGGGTTGCTAATATGACAAGGATGGGTTACTAATATGACTAGGATGGGTTACTAATATGACTAGGATGGGTTGCTGATATGACTAGGATGGGTTACTAATATGACTAGGATGGGTTAGTAACATGACTAGGATGGGTTGCTGATATGACAAGGATGGGTTGCTAATATGACCAGGATGGGTTGCTGATATGACTAGGATGGGTTGCTGTTATGACTAGGATGATTTGCTAATATGACCTAGGATGGGTTGCTGATATGACTAGGATGGGTTGCTGATATGACTAGGATGGGTTGCTGATATGACAAGGATGGGTTGCTAATATGACTAGGATGGGTTGTTAATATGACTAGAATGGGTTGCTAATATGACTAGGATGGGTTGCTGATATGACTAGGATGGGTTGCTGATATGACTAGGATGGGTTGCTGATATGACTAGGATGGGTTGCTGATATGACTAGGATGGGTTGCTGATATGACTAGGATGGGTTGCTAATATGACAAGGATGGGTTACTAATATGACTAGGATGGGTTACTAATATGACTAGGATGGGTTGCTGATATGACTAGGATGGGTTACTAATATGACTAGGATGGGTTGCTGATATGACTAGGATGGGTTACTAATATGACTAGGATGGGTTGCTGATATGACTAGGATGGGTTACTAATATGACTAGGATGGGTTAGTAACATGACTAGGATGGGTTACTAATATGACTAGGATGGGTTACTAATATGACTAGGATGGGTTGTGAATATTATTAGAATGGGTTGCTAATATGACTGTTAAGGGTTGTTGATTTGACAAGGATGAGATGCTAACATGACTTGGATTGGTTGCTAATTTGACTAGGATTGGATGTTGATATGACTAGGATGGGTTGCTGATATGACTAGGATGGGTTACTAATATGACTAGGATGGGTTACTAATATGACTAGGATGGGTTACTAATATGACTAGGATGGGTTACTAATATGACTAGGATGGGTTGCTGATATGACTAGGATGGGTTACTAATATGACTAGGGTGGGTTGCTGATATGACTACGATGGGTTGTAATATGACTAGGGTGGGTTGCTGATATGATGAGGATGGGTTACTAATATGACTAGGATGGGTTGTAATATGACTAGGGTGAGTTGCTGATATGAATAGGATGGGTTACTAATATGACTAGGATGGGTTGCTGATATGATTAGGATGGGTTACTAATATGACTAGGATGGGTTGCTGATATGAATAGGATGGGTTGCTAATATGACTACAATGGGTTGCTTATTTGACTAGGATGGGTTACTAACATGACTAGGATGGGTTGTTGATATGACCAGGATGGGTTGTTGATATGACTAGGATGGGTTGTTGATATGACTAGGATGGGATGCTAATATGACTAGGATGGGTTGTTAATATGACTAGGATGGGTTACAAATATGATCAGGATGGGATGCTTATATGACTAGGATGGGTTGCTGATATGACTAGGATGGGTTACTAATATGACTAGGGTGGGTTGCTGTTATGACTAGGATGGGTTACAAATATGATCAGGATGGGATGCTTATATGACTAGGATGGGTTGCTGATATGACTAGGATGGGTTGCTGATATGACTAGGATGGGTTACTAATATGACTAGGGTGGGTTGCTGATATGACTAGGATGGGTTGCTAATATGACTAGGATGGGTTGTTAATATGACTAGGATGGGTTACAAATATGATCAGGATGGGATGCTTATATGACTAGGATGGGTTGCTGATATGACTAGGATGGGTTGCTGATATGACTAGGATGGGTTACTAATATGACTAGGGTGGGTTGCTGATATGACTAGGATGGGTTGCTGATGTGACTAGGATGGGTTGCTGATATGACTAGGATGGGTTGTGAATATGATTAGAATGGGTTGCTAATATGACTATTAAGGGTTGTTTATTTGACAAGGATGAGATGCTAACATGACTTGGATTGGTTGCTAATTTGACTAGGATTGGATGTTGATATGACTAGGATTGTTTGCTTATATGACAATAATTGGTTGCTAATATTACTTGTTTGGGTTGCTGATATGACTAGGATGGGTTGCTGATATGACTAGGATGGGTTGCTAATATGACTAGGATGGGTTGCTGATATGACCAGGATGGGTTGCTGATATGACTAGGATGGGTTGCTGATATGACTAGGATGGGTTGCTGATATGACAAGGATGGGTTGCTAATATGACTAGGATGGGTTGTTAATATGACTAGAATGGGTTGCTAATATGACTAGGATGGGTTGCTGATATGACTAGGATGGGTTGCTGTTATGACTAGGATGGGTTGCTGATATGACTAGGATGGGTTGCTGATATGACTAGGATGGGTTGCTGATATGACTAGGATGGGTTGCTGATATGACTAGGATGGGTTGCTAATATGACAAGGATGGGTTACTAATATGACTAGGATGGGTTACTAATATGACTAGGATGGGTTGCTGATATGACTAGGATGGGTTACTAATATGACTAGGATGGGTTAGTAACATGACTAGGATGGGTTACTAATATGACTAGGATGGGTTAGTAATATGACTAGGATGGGTTGTGAATATGATTAGAATGGGTTGCTAATATGACTGTTAAGGGTTGTTGATTTGACAAGGATGAGATGCTAACATGACTTGGATTGGTTGCTAATTTGACTAGGATTGGATGTTGATATGACTTGGATGGGTTGCTCATATGACTAGGATGGGTTACTCATATGACTAGGATGGGTTGCTGATATGACCAGGATGGGTTGCTGATATGACTGGGATGGGTTGCTGATATGATTAGTATGGATTATATGATATGACTAGGATTGTTTGCTTATATGACAATAATTGGTTGCTAATATTACTTGTTTGGGTTGCTGATATGACTAGGATGGGTTGCTGATATGACTAGGATGGGTTGCTAATATGACTAGGATGGGAATCTGATATGACTAGGATGGGTTGCTCATATGATTAGATTGGGTTGCTAATTTGACTAGGATGGGTTGCTATTAAGACTTGAATAGGTTTTTGATTTGGCTAGGATTTGTTGCTGATGTGACTAGGATGGGAGGTGAACCTTCACTCCAGTCTGAGGTCCTGAGTGCTCTGGAGCAGGTTTTCATCAAGGATCTCTCTGTACTTTGCTCCATTCATCTTTCCACTTGGTCCTGACTCATCTCCCAGTCCCTGCTGCTGAAAAACAACCCCACAGCAAGATGGATGGTGCCAGGTTTCCTCCAGACGTAATGCTTGGCATTCAGGCCAAAGAGTTCAATCTTGGTTTCATCAGACCAGAGAATCTCGTTTCTCGTCATCTGAGAGTCTTTTGGTGCCTTTTGGCAAACTCCAAGCCTGTTGTCATGTGCCTTTTACTGAGGAGTGGCTTCCGTCTGGCCTCTCTACCATAAAGGTCTGATTGGTGGAGTGCTGCACAGAGGGTTGTCCTCCTGGAAAGTTCTCCCATCACCACAGAGGAACTCTGGAGCTCTTTCATAGTGACCATCAGGATCTTGGTCACCTACCTGACCAAGGCCCTTCTCCCCAGATTGCTCAGCTTGGCCAACTCTAGGAAGAGTCTTAGTGCTTCCAAACTTCTCCCATTTAAGAATTGGTGTTGGTACCCTTCCCCAGATCTGTGCCTTGACACAATCCTGTCTTGGAGCTCTACGGACAATTCCTTTGACCTCATGGCTTGGTTTTTGCTCTGACATGCACTGTCAACTGTGGAACCTTATATAGACAGGTGTGTGCCTTTCCAAATCATGTCCAATCAATTGAATTTACCACAGGTGGACTCAATTCAAGTTGTAGAAACATCTCAAGGATGATCAACGGACACAGGATTAACCTGAGCTCAATTCCATACAGAAATGGTTTGTCGAGATTGGTGTGGAAGAACTTGACTGGCCTGCACAGAGCCCTGACCACAACCCCATCAAACACCTTTGGGATGAATTGGAACACCGACTGCGAGCCAGGCCTATCCGCCCAACATCAGTGCCTGACCTTACTAATGCTCTTGTGGCTGAATGGAAGCAAGTCCCCGCAGCAATGTTCTAACATCTAGTGGAAAGCCTTCCCAGAAGAGTGGAGGCTGTTATAGCAGGAAAGGGGGGACCAACTCCATATTAATGCCCATGATTTTGGAATGAGATGTTCGATGAACAGGTGTTCACATACTTTTACATGTAGTCTATATTAAAACTATAGTTCCTCACAGTAAACTATTTAAAAAATCTTTCCAACAATCTCCCCCTCGATAATCCCCAATTGTTGGTGTGAAAGAGGCGTACTGCTGCATTGGCCTATGCCATGAGTTCCATGCACTCGTTTTCTTTAGCCACAAATGGATCACGGCGGAAGATGGTGATCTCCATTAGTTGACTTTTAACTTTGAGATTTGTATAATTTTAATCCGATTTTTATGATTAACCACATAACAATGATTTTTTGAAACAAAAACTTTATGAAACTGTTCCAAGAATATGTGCATAAGAAAATCATAACTGGTGTGCAGAACGGTTGAAATGGTCAGATAAATTGTAAGCTTCCTCAAACTTGAAACTCGCCGCCTGTAAAGTATTTTTTAAATAATTGCCTCCACGTTTCGATTGTCAGATTTTTGCTATAGGCTACTTTGAAGAAAGTTAAGACATGCCTCATAATACGAAATGAAACATTCAGGTTGCAAACAATTAAGTATGTTTTCAAAATGCATTCTGCCTCCAGCTCTCATTGTAAAGTGGTAGGTAAACGTACTGATAGCCTGTTGCCTGCACTTGAATGGTGAATGGGAGGTGAGCTTCAATTGACGGTTGAGAAATCTTAATAGTAGCTATTTTTAATTGTGCACCAAAACGGTTAATTAACACCTGATTATATTTACAATTGTTGCGCAATGAATGGGCTTAGAAAAGCAGGTTTTATTCCAGCAGCAACCAACTAAGGAACTGCAGGAGAAATCCCGCTCAAAATAGGCTCTGTATGCTGTGTGCGTGTCATAGTTGGTTCGATAAGTAAGATACGTGATGACTAACGAAAATACACACAGGACAATTTAATTACACTAAAATTTACAAATTAACCTATAGACCTATAAGCATGACGATCACATTTACTTCCAATCGACTGGTATTTCCACAAATGAATAAAAAGCTTCATTTTGCAATGGGATTTTTTTCTCTCCCTGCAACAGTTTTATTTATAGGCTTTTCATTTTTTTATTATTATCCTAAAGCCGACAATTGCGGGCTAACGGAAACCTTACATTGTAAGACAAAAACAGACTGCACTTTAACGTTTGACAGTTAACAAACAGGTAGTTAGGTCCAGTTCTGACCTGGATAAAAGCATGGGACACTGATGTTTGGCCAGGTGAGTCCACACTACTTTACCCAGAGGCCCTGTGTAACCTTGACTATACATGGTCTCCCGCAAGGGTTTTTGATCACATAATGGTGGTTCACCCTGGAGCCCGAGGAAGAGGTGAGAGGTCACAGCATTAAGTCACTACATTAAATCTGTCTCATGCAGTCGCCATTAAAGACCTTTCCGTTGCCATTGAATGGGTCACAATGTCTCTCCTTTCTTGTTTGAGTGGAAAAGAGTGGGGCTCATCTCACCTTCTCTTAATTTGATTGTGTTCTGTGGCCAACTCGACATATGACAAGGTGAAAGCCAGGCTAAGGCCTCAAAGTCTGTCTTGCTTTTCATCATATCTGTCTCTCCAGCCATCCCTTAATCATGTCTTGTTTCATCTTCTTCCTCTTTGTGATTATTCTACCTCTTTATAAGTCATGGTCTATGTGACCTCATCAAGTCATGTACTGTACATGGGGTTGTGGTGTTAGGAATAGGATGGTGTGTATGTAGGGAGTGTGTTGGTGATGTAGTGGTGTTAGGAATAGGATGGTGTGTGTATGTAGAGAGTGTGTTGGTGAGGTAGTGTGTTAGGAATAGGATGGTGTGTGAATGTAGGGAGTGTGTTGGTGGGAGTGGTGTTAGGTGAGGTAGTGGTGGTGTGTATGTAGGGAGTGTGTTGGTGAGGTAGTGGTGTTAGGAATAGGATGGTGTGTGTATGTAGGGAGTGTGTTGGTGAGGTAGTGGTGTTAGGAATAGGATGGTGTGTATGTAGGGAGTGTGTTGGTGAGGTAGTGGTGTTAGGAATAGGATGGTGTGTGTATGTAGGGAGTGTGTTGGTGAGGTAGTGGTGTTAGGAATAGGATGGTGTGTGTATGTAGGGAGTGTGTTGGTGATGTAGTGGTGTTAGGAATAGGATGGTGTGTGTATGTAGGGAGTGTGTGGTGATGTAGTGGTGTTAGGAATAGGATGGTGTGTGTATGTAGGGAGTGTGTGGTGATGTAGTGGTGTTAGGAATAGGATGGTGTGTATGTAGGGAGTGTGTTGGTGAGGTAGTGGTGTTAGGAATAGGATGGTGTGTGTATGTAGGGAGTGTGTGGTGATGTAGTGGTGTTAGGAATAGGATGGTGTGTGTATGTAGGGAGTGTGTTGGTGAGGTAGTGGTGTTAGGAATAGGATGGTGTGTGTATGTAGGGAGTGTGTGGTGATGTAGTGGTGTTAGGAATAGGATGTGTGTGTATGTAGGGAGTGTGTGGTGATGTAGTGGTGTTAGGAATAGGATGGTGTGTGTATGTAGGGAGTGTGTGGTGATGTAGTGGTGTTAGGAATAGGATGGTGTGTATGTAGGGAGTGTGTTGGTGAGGTAGTGGTGTTAGGAATAGGATGGTGTGTGTATGTAGGGAGTGTGTTGGTGAGGTAGTGGTGTTAGGAAAAGGATGGTGTGTGTATGTAGGGAGTGTGTTGGTGATGTAGTGGTGTTAGGAATAGGATGGTGTGTGTATGTAGGGAGTGTGTTGGTGAGGTAGTGGTGTTAGGAATAGGATGGTGTGTATGTAGGGAGTGTGTGGTGAGGTAGTGGTGTTAGGAATAGGATGGTGTGTGTATGTAGGGAGTGTGTTGGTGAGGTAGTGGTGTTAGGAATAGGATGGTGTGTGTATGTAGGATGGTGTGATGTAGTGGTGTTAGGAATAGGATGGTGTGTGTATGTAGGGAGTGTGTTGGTGAGGTAGTGGTGTTAGGAATAGGATGGTGTGGTATGTAGGGAGTGTGTTGGTGAGGTAGTGGTGTTAGGAATAGGATGGTGTGTGTATGTAGGGAGTGTGTTGGTGAGGTAGTGGTGTTAGGAATAGGATGGTGTGTGTATGTAGGTGAGTGTGTTGGTGAGGTAGTGGTGTTAGGAATAGGATGGTGTGTGTATGTAGGGAGTGTGTTGGTGAGGTAGTGGTGTTAGGAATAGGATGGTGTGTGTATGTGGGGAGTGTGTTGGTGAGGTAGTGGTGTTAGGAATAGGATGGTGTGTGTATGTAGGGAGTGTGTTGGTGATGTAGTGGTGTTAGGAATAGGATGGTGTGTGTATGTAGGGAGTGTGTTGGTGAGGTAGTGGTGTTAGGAATAGGATGGTGTGTGTATGTAGGGAGTGTGTTGGTGAGGTAGTGGTGTTAGGAAAAGGATGGTGTGTGTATGTAGGGAGTGTGTTGGTGATGTAGTGGTGTTAGGAATAGGATGGTGTGTGTATGTAGGGAGTGTGTTGGTGATGTAGTGGTGTTCGGAATAGGATGGTGTGTGTATGTAGGGAGTGTGTTGGTGAGGAAGTGGTGTTAGGAATAGGATGGTGTGTATGTAGGGAGTGTGTTGGTGATGTAGTGGTGTTAGGAATAGGATGGTGTGTGTATGTAGGGAGTGTGTTGGTGAGGTAGTGTGTTAGGAATAGGATGGTGTGTGAATGTAGGGAGTGTGTTGGTGATGTAGTGGTGTTAGGAATAGGATGGTGTGTGTATGTAGGGAGTGTGTTGGTGAGGTAGTGGTGTTAGGAATAGGATGGTGTGTGTATGTAGGGAGTGTGTTGGTGAGGAAGTGGTGTTAGGAATAGGATGTGTGTGTATGTAGGGAGTGTGTTGGTGAGGTAGTGGTGTTAGGAATAGGATGGTGTGTGTATGTAGGGAGTGTGTTGGTGAGGTAGTGGTGTTAGGAATAGGATGGTGTGTGTATGTAGGGAGTGTGTTGGTGATGTGGTGGCACATGTAACTGTATCTGTACTATAGTAGTGATGGTAGGATGCCTAGTACTACCTGTGCTCTCTGTTGAGCCCTCACCCAGGGAATGCAGGGAGATTTATCACCTATTGATACACCCCCTCTCTGAGCGCGCCCCCAAAGACACACGCAGTACAGTGTTGACTCATGAGCTATCCAGCCCATGGTTCATGAATCATTCTTTAAAAAAGGAGTACCCACCCCCCTTTTCCTCCTCTCCCTCCTTTTCTGTGACTTCCTTTTTCACTGTCAAATAGATAAAGTACACCAAGATGCAAGCCAAATAAAGAAACAAATGTTTTCTTTTTTTTCCATCATACATTTCCTTAGTTAGAAGTGGGAGATGATAAAACGATAGTGGAGGCTATTTTGCCACTTGCTGTTAGCACTGTCACCTGTGCTTTTGGTGCTGCTCGCTCAGCAGTTAGAGCAAAGTTAAACAGTGAACGCTCACTGCCTCTCTCTCTCTCTCTCTCTCTCTCTCTCTCTCTCTCTATGTCCTTTAACAGCCTCTAAATGACTTTGCTTTCTGCTTTCCATTATTCCTTACCTCTCCTTCTCTCTCATTTTTCTCCCTCTCCCTCCCTCCGTTTCCTCCCTCCCTCCCTCTGTTTCCCTCCCTCCCTCTGTTTCCTTCTCCCTCCCTCTCCCTCCCTCTGTTTCCTCCCTCTTCCTCCCTCCGTTTCCTCCCTCTCCCTCTCCCTCCCTCCGTTTCCTCCCTCTCCCTCCCTCCGTTTCCTCCCTCTCCCTCCCTCCGTTTCCTCCCTCTCCCTCCCTCCGTTTCCTCCCTCTCCCTCCCTCCATTTCCTCCCCTCTCCCTCCCTCCCCTCCTCTCTCCCTCCCTCCTCCTCCCTCTCCCTCTCCCTCTCCCTCCCTCCCTCCGTTTCCTCCCTCTCCCTCCCTCCCCTTCTCCCTCTCCCTCCCTCCGTTTCCTCCCTCTCCCTCCCTCCGTTTCCTCCCTCTCCCTCTCCCTCCCTCCGTTTCTCCCTCTCCCTCTCCCTTCCTCCGTTTTCTTCCCTCTCCCTCTCCCTTCCTCCATTTCCTTCCTCTCCCTCCCTCCATTTCTCCCTCCATCTCCTTGTCTTTTCTGAGGAAATAGAAAGCCGGTCATCTATCTAATCATTCACCTCTATCACTTTAAGGGTTTTAACATGCTCTATTCAACTCCTCTGTTTAGAGATTATACTTTTCATTTCCTGGGCAAGGTTTTAATATTCAAGAGGATGGATGTACGTCTGTTAGACAACAGCCTCCGTTTTCTCTAATCAACTCCATGTTCTTGTTTATCATATCTTCTCACATCAGTTCTGACCTGGGGTGTGAAGAACACCCACCCCAGTCTTCAACCCAGATCTTTTTTCCCTATAGTTGACACTATGAGAGCACCACAGCCTGCTCCGATAAAGGTTGTGTTGATCAAAATCTTAGAGGAAATACATTTGACATTTGAATGAACCTTAATGAGGTTCTCTTCTTCTCTTCCTTCCAGTCCCATATCATCCTGCACCTTATCACCCTCGCCTCAGCTTCAGCACTACAGACCACCACAGTTCCTGTGTCTCTCCTATGATTCTCCATCCTCCCAGTCCCGCTCCCGGAGGTGAGTGATGGATCTCCCTGCTCTCGGTGGAGATGTGGATAAGGTAGAGCGATGACAGATGTAATAAAAATAAACCTGCCTGTCGGGGCCCCCTCCTCCATTCATCAACCCATCTGAGTGAGGCGTCTACTGGGCCGTCTGGGCCCGCCTATAACACGCACAGCTTGGGAAACGCTATTTGTCACTTGCTAAACGCTGCCATTGGCGGAGTATATAACGGCAGAGGCCCCCTCTTCTCTCCTCTCATCCCCTTAGGAGGGATGGATGTACTGTATAGGTTTATTTATGTCACCTGGAGAGTACACGCAGAGTAAAGTGCGGTGCAAAGGAGAAGAGTGATGTCCTGATGTTTAGTTATGTTGCCATGGTTGAGCTCTTCCTCACTGATGTGATAGTGTTGAGTGTTGCTTTAAATGTAGGATAGGTGAAAGGGAGATAGAAGGGAAGTACTGTAGTTTCAATGTGCCTCCTTGATTATTGTGGATACTAGCCAGATAACGTGTCCGTGTGGAGTAGATATTGAACTATAATTTTAAAAAAAATGTTTGATTGAGGTTGACTGTAAACAAATAGTGAACTGTGTACAAAGGGTGCTTTTGGTGTAATGGCTGACAGCCTGGAGAGCTAAGAGGCTTTCTGTCATATTTTCTATGGTTTGCTCATACATAATTTATCTGCAACTTTATGTTCGACTCCATCACAGACATTGAGGCTGAAGGAAGATGCCATTTTACATTCCAGTCCTTGTGTTTTATGATAAATGTGCACAAAGTGCTCCATCCTTTCCCCCTAGTGCACATAAACAATGTACTAGGTAAAGTCATAACTCTCTCATACACAGCTTATCACCACATCTCTGCTCAGCCAAACAGAAGCACCACTCTGAAGCTATCTTTCAAGAGACAGCCGTTCAGAATAATGCAGTATCCACACAGGTATACTGTTGATCGAGGTGCTTTGCTGTCATTGTTGAAAGTGTAAGGCTATGTCACTTACAAAGCCCTCCAGGCCCAGTCATGATTACCATGGTAATAACATGTCTTATTATAGCATGTCTCCGTTTGTATAGCCTGTTCTGTTTCATTTACAGGGTCTTGTGTGGCTCAATTGGAAGAGCACAGCGCAAGCAAAGCCACGGTTGTGGGTTTGATTCCCACTGGGAACCAGTATGGTAAAAAAAAAATATGAAAATGTATGCAATCACTCACTACTGTAAGTCGCTCTGGATAAGAGTGTCTGCTAAATCACTAAAATGTAAATGTTCTCTGTGCCAATAACTTACATAGATCTCCATGTGTTTCTTCAATTTTTTAAAAGAGGCTTCAATAGTTCACAACACATAGACACCACATGAAACTCAATCCTATAGAGGAGCTCTACCATCCTGGAGAGAGTGCTAGCCTCTTGGTGAGAGGTACAGCTGCAGCTCAGGGAGTGCTGTGCCAGATAGTAATTCAGTCATAATTATGAAAGTTCCCAGGTGCTATTGTAATATACTGGGCTTCTCTAATCGTTATGGTAACCCAAGAGATGGTCTGTCTGTGCCTCCTGTTGTAATCGTTGACAAAGCCTATATTTACCCCCTGCTGTGGTTTTTAATAATAATATGATCACCTATGCATAGGGTTGGTCTAATATGGGATCTCTAATCACTCAGAGGCCTGGGGCCACACTTACAGTTATGACCCTCTCCCCAGGGGTCAAAGTGCACGTTACCCACAAGTACATCATTATTATATGAAATTGGCGTCTAGAGGGTCGTTTGGTTATTCCACAACACTGCACTTAAACCAATTAAGGCCAAACCTTGATGGTCGTTTGTACATCAGAGGAGAATGTTTGACATTAGATCTCACTAATGTGTCATTACAGGAGTTATTCTGCCATTATGTTGATAATGTGAGGGGTCTACATGGGGACCCTGGCCTGTCAATATACAGTACATCAAGATGATTGTATTTCGATTACAGTCAGAGATGTAGCCTTAAATTGAGATTACAGTCCAAGTGTTTCCACTCCAACGTCCCCCTGGTTAGAATTCCATCAGTAATTGATCTGATTGGTGAGAAATGACATATCTGACCAAACAACTGCAGGCTTTAATTTGCTAGGTACATCCGTTTGTTTTTGAAGTGTAAAGGTAGGGTAAGGTTACCAGATGAAAGTCAGAGTCTAGCTAGCCTGGGCTGGAGTAGATATGTATTTATGCTGTATATGGGATTTGACCAATTTAAAGTAAGAAAATAGAGGTTGTCTGTGATGTATGGCTTCTTCTGTCTGGCCGTGTTTGTTCAGCTGGAAGTAATATTTGCCCACAGGATGGCTGGGTAAGTGAGTTTCTGATGTACATACATGTTTGACAGGGACTTTGAAGGGACTGTTTGGACAGAATGTGTGGGAATTTTTAATGGAGGATGGAAGAGAAAGTTCTGTCCAAACATTCCACTTTGAGAGTAAAGCGGTACCCCCTTCGCCCATCCCCCCTCGCTCTCACCTCCTCCCCCCTTCCTTCCCACTTTGAGAGTAAAGCGTTACCCCCCTCGCTCTCACCTCCTCCCCTTTCCTTCCTACGGTACTACTCCTCACTGGACGTTGACTTATTTCTACCTTTGACAAATTCAATTGTTGTGTGAAACAGAGAGAGAGGGATAGGCAAACACATTTGTTATTTAAAATACAGCAAAAGTGGATGAATCAACTTTTGTTTTATACTTTAGCAAGTAAATCAGCGATTTTGGCCATTCAACCCTAAACATTTTTAGAGGTTACAACTGATAAGGAATATTCCAACTTGTAGACGACTTTTTATCATCCCAGCACATACCGTTTCCCTATTTCAGAATTACAATCATGAACAGAAAAGAGGTCTGCACCTGCCTTTCTCTCGTACTTGGAGCCATGGGCCTGTAGCTAGTAAATCATCTCCAAATTAAACTAAGTTTACAGTACAAGGCATTTTTAGGCCTTTCTCTTCCGTGTGGGTGGAATGGGACATGGTCTCCGTGGCCACCGTGCCTTTCCAGAGAGAGATGCAGTTACACTGTAATTTACAGGGATTAACTCCAGAGCCAAACTCTGACGCAGGCGTCCTGGCGAGGTATGCTGTCTCGCACGTACAGAGAGGCTGAAATTAACTTCAAATTAGGTACGGTACGGTAGCACAGAGGCAGGCGGCTGGCCACTGTCAAAAACCCCCAAACCCTCTGAGCCATTGCTCGAGTTTGTTACAGGCTTCATTGTAGGACACCCTTCCCAGGACCCCTGAGCAGACGGACAGGCAGACATGAGAGCAGGGCATCTGAATGTCGCTAATAATAGACATCGTGGGTTGTACTGACGTCACACCGTGGCCAGAGGCACTCGCCTGGAATTCAGTCTGGATCAGCGCTTCACTTCCTGCTGTGTCCCGGTGGTTTGCGGGTGGAGGGACGGCTGGTCGCCATCGGGGAGGGAGGGAAGGAGGGAGAAAGCCAGAGGCCGCTCCTGCTGGCAGGGAAGGGCAGGGGCCCTGGGCGCCCTCTGGCCGGGTCCTCTAGCCTAGCAGCCCCAAGAGAGCCCCAGAGACCTGCTAGCCCCCGGCTGCCCCCAGGCAGAGCAGACCCGTGTCCATGCCAGAACCCCAGGCCCCTTGGCTTGGTCAGCAGCCAGCCAGCTCCCACACCTTCCTCCTTCCTACTCTCTCTATCCTCCCTCTCCCCTCCCTACAACATTTCCTTGTCCTCTCTCTCCCTTTGACCCCTATTCCCATGTTCTTATACTTATTCATCCCACTCACTCTCTCTCTCTACATCTCTACATCTCTCTACATCTCTCTTTCTGTCTCTTTCTCTCTCTGTCTCTCTCTCTCTCTGTCTCTCTCTCTCTCATAATGATTCCACATCCCCACTGTCCTCCATCCTCCTTCCCTCAGTCAGATTAGGTGAAAGTGTCCCTGCTGCCAAGAGTGGCCGGGCGCTGGAAACTTCATATGCTGCTCTTTGTTTGAGATTGACAGATTGAGGGAAGGATGTGGGTGGGTGTGAACAGCAGGGAGGGAGAGAGAGAGAGGGATGTAGGGTGAGAGGGGGGGAAGTAGGGAGAGAGAGAGAGGGATGTAGGGAGAGAGAGGAGGGGTTGAGGTTGAAGCACTAGAGTACTGTTTTTTTCTTCCTGCCCTGAATCTGTGGCCTATTGAGAGATTAGGACAGTCATATGCACAAACACCGCCATTTACATTTTAACATCTGTCTCTTAAGTGACCTTCTACCATTCAAATGATATCCTCCCCTGCACCAGACATATTTTAATTGGTGTTGTGAAGACATCTCTTGAGTCTCCCAAATTGATATGGTTCTTACCTAATGACCAACAAGGGGTCCCGAAACACAGGCCCTGTGACCGCTCAATGCGTGACCCTCACCTTCAGAACATGAGAGATTTATAAGAGGTTCTCCTCGCCCCCTGACCCCCCACGACCCCTCTATTGGCCCGGCAGAGGGGTCGAGTAGTGTCACCTGCATTTCCATTTAGGGTCACACATTCAGTCTCAGGTGTTCTGCGACATATGATGGATTATTGTTTTGTAATGAGGCTTGATGAAAACAGCCTCGCAGGACAGGAAATTATATACTGCAATTATGTCTATGTAAAGAGATGCAAATGTAAACAAAACCAAGGCAAAGCCGCATCGCAATGAATACTTCAGATGCAATCCATATGTGAAGAAATAAGCAAACATCATGAAGAGGAAAACCCTGTCCACACCTGTATAGTATCTGAATCTCTCTCCCCTCGCTCCCTCTTTTACACTCTCTTCTCTTGCTACACTCTTTTCTCCTCTCTCGTTTCTCCCTATGCTCACAGGTCACCTCTTTTACTGCTCTGTCTTCTCTTTTCCCTTCCCTTTTCTCCACTGTGTCCCTACCCTCTCCTCTCTCCTTTCTCCCTGCCCTCTCCTCTCCCCTCTCTTCTCCCCCTCTCTCCCTACCCTCTTCTCCTCTGTGTCCCTACCCTCTCCTCTCTCCTTTCTCCCTGCCCTCTCCTCTCCCCTCTCTTCTCCCCCTCTCTCCCTACCCTCTTCTCCTCTGTGTCCCTACCCTCTCCTCTCTCCTTTCTCCCTGCCCTCTCCTCTCCCCCTCTCTTCTCCCTACCCTCTCCTCTCTCCTTTCTCCCTGCCCTCTCCTCTCCCCTCTCTTCTCCCACTCTCTCTCTGTAGGCCCGTGGGGCCCCTCTGCTGTGTCCCGTTTCTCTGTGGCAAGGTTGTATTTCTTCATTAGGGCCTCTGGGGGACGGGGGAGACCCAGAGGATGTCAGAGTACATTAATTCTCATCAGGACATGGGCCCTCTCAGGTGTGAATGGCAGTGAGCAGCTGTCGACAGAGCTCTCTCAACCACACCACAGCTCGTATATCACTCAGTACATACACACGCACGCACACACACACTCTCTCACACACCCACACATGCACACACACACACACACACACACACACACACACACACACACACACACACACACACACACACACACACACACACACACACACACACAAACACACTCAAGTAGGCACACAATCTCTGGCATTAGCAGATATCACCTAATTAGACTTCTATTCTACCCCTTCTCTCTTTCCTACCCAGGCATATTGATGTGCTGTGGAATTTATTTAAATTATTTTATTGGATAGTCTCTCTTACCTTGATATTATCAGCAATAAACATGGTAACCACTTAGTCATTTCCAACATCTTATAGCATTAAATGTAGTTAAATACAAATGATAAGGGGCTGAATTGCGCCCCAAAGTGTAGGTATGTACAGATATCTCAGTTTAGGACTTGACCCATAGTAATTGCAAAAGCATTCATATATCTTTAAGTCTTTAGGGGGACAGAATGCCGTCTCTGCTTCATTTTCCATGTGAGTAAATTTGCTGGGAGCATTTTGAAAGCTGTGTGATTGCCTCATAGTCTCTCTATTGAGGTCTCTAACTGCCAAAGCCTGGGATAGATCACTTCAAATCAATCTCTCTCTCTCTCACACACACACATTTCTCCCTCTCTCTTACTTGCTTTCTCTTTTTCTTTCTCTGTCTGTCTCTCTCTCTCTCTCTCTCGCTCACATTTCATATTTCTCCCTCTCTCTTTCACTGTCTGTTTCTCTCTCTCTCTCTTTCTCTCTCTCTCCTCACTTTTCTCTCTCTCTCTCTCTCTGTTTCTCGCTCTCCCTCCATCTCTCTCTCTCTCCTCACTTTTCTCTCTCTCTCTCTCTCTCTATCTCTCTCTCTGTCTCAGCATGTGTTTTCCTTAGATATGTATCTGCAGTAATTACATAAAGTAAATCCTCCCAATGCAGTTGTTATGGCTCCCAGTAGAAGAGTATACAAATTACTCATATTTGCTCTGTGGTCAATGCTCTGAACAGACTGAATAGTCCCACTGGACTAGGAGGGAGGAGGTTAAGATTATGAAGGTCTGGACTATTAAACCCATTTGTTAAGGTCTTCACTCCTGGGAAGACTCAGCTCTATGGGACTCTGAGTGAATGAAGCTATGGAGACTGGTGTTGTTAATTAGCCCAGTTTGTTCGAGAGGACTTCACATTAGAGTCCAACTCATCAGCCAAATCCCCAATTCCTATTTTAACTCAGACAGTGGTTCTCAGAGCAATGGACTTTTCTCTTCTACTCTGGAATCCTGCATGGCAGAGAGAGGACTTGTTCAAAGATGTGACTTGCTAGAGATATAGGGATTAAAATCTCTCCAGGAAGATTCCTCTCCTCCCTCTCTCTCCATTGATTATTTTGTCATCCCTTTAATATTTTGTCATCATGCACTCTGATTTTCCGACATATCTGGTTGTTCAGTGAATTTGTTATCTGTGCTCTCCATTATCCTATTTGGTCTGGGATCTAACTCTCTCGCACTCTCTCTCTCACTCTCTTTCACTCGCTCTCTCTGTTCCATGCAGCTCTGTGGTCTCGCGGGGCCCTTTATTAGTTCATTATCTCTAATTAGGCAAAGGTCAGGATGGAATAAGGATTTCTCCCATTGAAGCTGAGGGACTCCAGAGGAACATAAGTATGTTCAGCTTCCACCAATAGGGGAGCCCACAGTTGGTATGATGACATACATTTAGATTTGATTTACGATAGGCTGTCATTGAGGCCATCCAGATAAGTAATTGTGATAAGTGACAGAAGCAAGATGATCTTTATGGTGTGACTACCTTTATGCTAGTTAAGATTAACATTGATATTAGTAAATGTCCAAGATGTTGAGCACTGAAACAGTTGCACACCCTGGGAGAAATAGCTGCTTCCCCAGTCCACACTTACCCCATCCTCTCTCTCTCTTTCTTTCTCTACTGGCCCCAGACCCATCTGTTGCTGGATGGGGGCCAGGGTGTGGCCCTCTCCCCTTCCTCACCCCCTTCACAGCCCACACATTGCTCCCCCACTCTCTGTTGCCCTTGGAGCAGTGTGTGCCTCTCTGACCTTCAGGGGGCCTTCTGTTTTACCAACGGCCTTGCTGGAGGAAAAGAGAGACATTTCTGGTCAGAACCAGTCATTTCCTTCACTGTCTGAGAGGGAGAAGTTACACATCAACACAGTGAGGGTGTTAAACTATATGAACACCCAACTATATTAACATTCAGACAGATGTGAAGGATTGTAAAATGACCTTGACTCTTCATTATTTAGGGAATACTCAATCGTCAACCTCCTCTACCTTACCATAGACATCGCTCTACCTAAACTAGTACAAATCCTTGACCTGTAACAGTGGTGTGGTAGTGTCACGTTCATCATAACGAGGAGACCAAGGCACAGCGTGAGATGAATACATTCTTCTTTATTTAAACAAAGGACACTAAACAAACTAACAAAAGGACCGGGAAGCTATAAACACGAGTGCTGACATGCAACTACACATAGACAATAACCCACAAAACCAAAATGGAAATGGCAACCTAAATAGGATCCCCAATCAGAGACAACGATAAACAGCTGTCTCTCATTGGGAACCAATTCAGCCCACCATAGACCTACATATACATAGACATACTAAAACCCCATAGATATACAAAAAACACTAGATAGGTAAAAAAAACTGGACAATACAAAAACTAAACCAACCACCTGTGTCACACCCTGACCTAACCAAAATAATAAAGAAAACAAAGATAACTAAGGTCATGGGCGTGACAGGTAGTAAATGAATGTAGCTGTAATCTAGGAATGGATTTGGAATGTTGAATGTAGAGTACAGCATACTGCAGAGGGAGACATACAGTGCATTCGGAAAGTATTCAGACCCCTTGACTTTTTCCACATGTTGTTACGTTGTAACAGCTTTATTCTAAAATGGATGGGAAAAAAAATCCCTCATCAATCTACACACAATACCCTATAATGACAAAACAAAAATATTTTCAAATGTACTAAAAATAAAAAACTGAAATATTACATTTACATAAGTATTCAGACCCTTTACTCAGTACTTTGTTGAAGCACCTTTGGCAGTGATTACATCATTGAGGCTTCTTGAGTATGACGCTACAAGCTTGGCACACCTGTATTTGGGGAGTTTCTCCCATTCTTCTCTGCAGATCCTCTCAAGCTGTCAGGTTGGATGGGGAAAGTTGCTGCACAGTTATTTTCAGGTCTCTCCAGAGATGTTCTATCGGGTTCAATTCCGGGCTCTGGCTGGGCCACTCAAGGACACTCAGAGACTTGTCGCGAAGCCACTCCTGCATTGTCTTGGTTGTGTGCTTAGAGTCATTGTCCTGTTGGAAGGTGAACCTTCACCCCAGTCTGAGGTCATGAGCGCCCTGGAGCAGGACCTGTACTTTGCTCCGTTCATCTTTCCCTCGATCCTGACTAGTCTCCCAGTCCCTGCCACTGAAAAACATCACCACAGGATGATGCTGCCACCACCATGCTTCACCGTAGGGATGGTGCCAGGTATCCTCCAGATGTGACGCTTGGCATTCAGGCCAAAGAGTTCAATCTTGGTTTCATCAGACCAGAGAATCTTGTTTCTCATGGTCTAAGGGTCCTTTGGGTGCCTTTGGCAAACTCCAAGAGGGCTGTCATCTGCCTTTTACTGAGGAGTGGCTTCCAACTGGCCACTCTACAATAAAGGCCTGATTGGTGGAGTGCTGCGGAGACGGTTGTCCTTCTGGAAGGTTCTGCCATCTCCAAAGAGGAACTCTGGAGCTCTGTCAGAGTGACCTACGGGTTCTTGGTCACCTCTCTGACCAAGGCCCTTCTCCCCGACCAAGCCCCTTCTCCCCCAATTGCTCAGTTTGGCCAGGTGGCCAGCTCTTGCAATGATGGAGGCCACTGTGTTATTGGGTACCTTCAATGCTACAGATACATTTTGGTACCCTTCCCAAGATCTATGCCTCGACACAATCCTGTCTCGGAGCTCTACGGACAATTCCTTTGACCTCATGGCTTGGTTTTTGCTCTGACATGCACTGTCAACTGTGGAACTTTATATAGACAGGTGTGTGCCTTTCCAAATCATGTCTAATCAATTGAGTTTACCACAGGTGGACTCCAATCAAGTTGTAGAAACATCTCAAGGATGATCATTGGAAACAGGATGCACCTGAGCTCAATTTCGAGTTTTAAAGCAAAGTGTCTGAATACATATGTAAATAAGGTATTTCAGTTTTTTTATATTTATACATTTCCTAAAAGTTCTAAAAACCTGTTTTCACATTGATGTTATGGGGTATTGTGTGTATATTGATGAGGTTAAACGTTTATTTAATCCATTTTAGAACAGGGCTGTAATGTTACAAAATGTGGAAAAAGTCAAGCGGTCTGAATACTTCCCCGAATGCACTGTAGACAGACTACATTCAGAGAGACAGAGTGTCTGAGGGTGATATTGACACAGTAGCTACATTCAGAGAGACAGAGAGTCTGAGGGAAATATAGACAGACAGTAGCTACATTCCGAGAGACAGAGAGTCTGAGGGAAATATAGACAGACAGTAGCTACATTCAGAGAGAGAGTCCTTGTTATGAGTGTTTGTTTCCTTCAGAAGCTCCTCTGTTGACAGTGGCTTGGCACTGCTCACATACCCCAGCCAGAGAAAGGGTAGAAGGGTGGAGGAGAGAACCAGGAGAGGGGAGGAGGGTTGAGGGGAGGAACGAGAGAGAGGGGAGGAGGCGAGGAATGAGAGAGAGGGAAGGTAGTGAGGAGGAACGAGCAAGGGCTGTCTACCTCAAGGTCACCCTTCAAATCAAGCAGTCGATCCCTGGAGCCAAGTCAGGGAGGGTGTAGTATGTAGTGTGGCTCAGACTGGAGCACCCAACCACGCTGGGGCCCGGCCATAAAGTCCCCAGAACACCCCACCACGCTGTGGCCCGGACATAAATTCCACAGAACACCCCACCATGCTGGGGCCCGGCCATAAAGTCCAAAGAACACCTCACCACACTGCACCAGTACACCCAAGGGGTGAGCCAGGCTTTGGGTTACAAATGAGCAATTACCCTTGTTACCCCTTTTCATATAACTCTGTTTATCTTGAATCTGTGTTTGTTTGGAATTGAACCCGCTCCCTCCAATGCCAAAAACAATCGCTGTTGTCAGTGCCATCGAGGGGAGATGTAACCATCCATCCACGTTAACTGCTCTCGACAGTGAATTTATAATTTGTAATTTTATGTAATTTCTCATATGATTACATTAAATGTATATAGAGGCCTATAGACTCATTTTTTCCCCTCTCTGTCTGTCTTGGTATAAAATACAACAGGAAGTCTATCTTGACAGATTGATCATTGGCTTCAGGTTATATTGAAAGTTTCATTAGCATGGCGACCACCTAGCACAGTTAGCATCCACTGCAGCCACACCTTTAGCCACAACCATTCCCAGTTGTCAGTGAACCTGCACAGTCCCACCCAACCTACTTACTGACTCACGCACACACACACACACACACACACACACACACACACACACACTGTAACCATTCACTGGAGGGAGGCATTCTGCATTTAGACTCAGGAAGGGGAAATCAATGGGGCCAAATTATCCGTCTACAATTCCACACTTGAAATATTTGTGTAATTGCTTGAACGTGTGGGCCTATTATTATATTTCAAGTAGTTGGAATTCCAGATTGTGTACTGGTGCCTTGTCTGTTTACATTTTAGGTCTCTGTTCGAAAATGTGGTTCAATGAATGTGTCATAATGAGTGACTTGAGTGTCTTCTATTGACATAAATAACATACTTGAGGAATATCTACACAAATGAATAATGTTCCATTAGATTGAGTTACTTTTTATACTACCCATTTTGACTACATTAATCATATGCTTAATGAATTACTCCCTAACAAGTTGTTTATATCTGACAGACAGATAATCACGAGGCTAGTTCAGCATATTTAGAGAACTGAAGAGAGATATGGCATATTTCAAAGAAGTTCAGCGGCTCTTAAACATATGGTCCCTTTCCTTCTCATTGTTACTAAAGAGCAGTGTCAGTATTGTAGTGCTTGGACTGGGGCCCATGCAATGTGACAGGGTAGTCTCATTAAGGTATCCTAATCAAGTATCCTTCTCTCATCCCCTCATCCTCTCTTCCCCTCATCCTCCCTTCTCTCACAGTAGAGGCAGTGTTCTGGCTGAGGCTGGGTGATGAGGATTCAAGGCTCTGTGTTTGTGTTGGAGCGGGGCCAGGGCTAAGGCCAGTCAGCCTCCTCTATCTGCCCTCCTTCCCCCCAGGGGATGGCTGGCTAGCTGCTGGAAAAACAGCTCAACCGAGGGACTGGGGCTGGGGCCAGTCATTAGCCTGCCTGGAAGAGACTCCTCCGCCTGGTTGAGAGAGAAGGAGAGAGACATTTGGAAAGAGACATGTGGAAAGAGATGGAAAGAGAGGTAGCAGGTAAGACAGATGTGGACAGACTGCTGGACAGACAGGGCAGACAGAGAGATGTAAAAGTTAAATGCATGTTACTCAATCCCAATCACCTAGCTCAACACACTATAAACAACATACAGTACCTCACCACACTACCACAGACCGGTACAGTATCATGATCCATTCATTCCACCATTCATCTGAACATCCAAAGACCCAGAGGTGGAGCCCAGACAGGGCAGGAGGTCCTGTCTGGGCAGGAGGTCTTGCGAGGCCCATGTAGTCCCATAACTCCTCTGCGTTAGAACATGGAGACCAGCCACTTCCAGCTCTCTTAAAGAGCTCATTAAACAGGCCTCATATTTGTTCAGCTGCCAGCCATGAGGTGAACTGAAGCGGCCCAATGTGTCCACACCTAGCTTGGGTGGAAAGTGCAAGGTGAGGGAGGAGTGGAGCTTCTGAGGAATGGGGTTGAACCTCAGGTTTGTCTGCTTTCAATCCCAGAAGAAGTATAGGTATTATGTGTGACCCCTGAGACAGGGGCTGAATGACAATGGGGTTTTTATTCTATACTGTCGGAAGTGTGTGGAGCAGGGTTCCATGGAGTTTGGAATGGAACATCTTCCTAACAGCTGTTACTGTTTACTGTTGAATATCAGATAAGTAAGGAAAAGGAAAATATATTACTTAACACAATCAACAATACAATATGTAATACACTACAATACAATTTACAATACACTATGCATTACACAACAATACAATCTACTTTACAGCTCAATAAATCAAACTGAAATAGGACCATCAGAATTAAAAAGAGGTGAAACAGATTTCTTGGCCTAACCACACAACAAATCAGACGTTCTTAACAATGGGCGTACCACTGAGCTACTTCCCTAACGTTTATTAACCAATCAACAGGGGGATGGGTGTGGGAGGGAATTAACTTGATGAATGGGCTTGCCAACCAGCTCATTTACTCACTGTCTCCATATTAGCAGTACTCTGACCCCTCTCCTCGTTCTGTGAGCATCAAGCCTGTAGCCTCCCTTCCTTCCCACCTCTCCTTCACTTTACAGCCACTGGTCAAAATGTCAGAAATATGGTCTCTGCATCCCTTTCAGATCAATGGTTTATAAGAGGAAGGTCAGGAGCCATAGTAAGGCAGCTATTTGAGAGTATTGGGAGTTGGCCTCTGCTGGCCAGCCTGAGTGAAGGACCCTGGCTGACTCGGTCCCTCCCGTGGCTTAACCAAGCATCCCTGCCCAGCCCCTCTGGCGGAGTACAATTGATTTTGGCGGTGGATGGAATAAAGATTGATTGAATCAGAATGGAAAGGACCGCGCAGGAGGATCGACCATGCAGTAACCCCTGAGCCTTGGACGCGTTTGCCAAGAAAGTACTCTGAGTTATTCTAGCGGAAGGGGCGATGCGATTAAAGCAGTCTCCACATGGTACTACTCCCCCTCCCCACTGACTCCCCACTGACTACCCACTGATTGCACTGCGGTTGGAGATGGGGGGGGGGGGAATGTGTCCTCTGGAGACGATTGGAGACTATAGGCATGTGGCCACTAGAGTGAGGTTATATTTCTTAATTAAAAGATAGCTGCTGCTTGGGTTACTGCTACTATGTGGTCACTGCTGATGAAGGCGTGGAAAGGCTTGTGATGAAAGAGGTCATCACGTTGGTTGGAAATCCTTCCCATTAGATGTACTGTATGGCTAAAAATAGACTCAAAGAGTACTTAATGAGGTTAGCTCTGGATAGTATCTGCAGTGGATGGTGAACAGGCTTAGTGTAGTGTAAGAGTTTAAAAGGGTTGGTGGGCAAATGATGAGGTAAGGCAAAACGCTCTCATCTTGAAGGACAATAATAATTCCTTCATTCATCTATTCATTCATTCGTTCATTCATTCAACAGTCCTATCATGAAGAGGGATTGATGATAATACAATATGATTTTTATTTAGGTTTTCCAACAGAGCTGAGTGGCAGTAAAGCTCCGCAGTTGTTCCATTCAAGCCTGTGCAAGCCTAGACAGCCGCTGAAGGGACCCTGCTCAAGTGCGCTCGTTAAAAACTTGACACCGTGATATTCCTGCAATTACGGGATTATGATATAACTGGCACATCAATGGCGTCGCCTCTGCAAACTTTAACTCAACACAAACATGCTCGTCTGGGAGGTCCCTGTCATCTCCGCCTCTGGATACTATGTGATGTGTCATTACCCGTGTGTATTTCCAGCGTTGTCGTAGCTAGCTAGCTCGGTGCTAGCTCCATTACCAAGGGACCTTGTCTAACACCTGTCAGAAACGGGTCCCGCCAGAGACAATCAAAGAGCGCCGCGTGGCGTGTTTGATGTGTACTCAAACGTAATGTGCTGTGAAAACATTGCAGCACTCTGCCAACGCTCCGCTCCTGCTACCTCTCCCCGGCTCTCTCTAGCTCTGTTTCCTCTTCCTCCACTTGTGTGCCTGCAAGGCTTGTGTTGATCCTGGTATTATGCTGCTGCGTCAAAGTGCTCACTGAAAAGATATCTACAGACGTATGGGCCTTGGAGTGACTAAACAGGCCCATCTGTTGAAGATACTCTGATGAGAATGTGTTACTTCTGTTTGTTTGTAGTACAAGGATGGAAGCTACTGTCAAGCTGTTGTAATCTGGCATGCTGAACATGGATAAAGGATGTTACTTTTGATAGTATATCATTACTGAAACAATGCATTTTGGTGATACATTATATGGTATGTGTGGTGTATGAGAGTTTGTCCAGTTTCAAATCAATGATCATGTGAAGCAATGTAGATGACTGTTAGTCTGATATAATCATCTATAAAACATGTGTAGAGGCTAGCATGGGTTAAGTGTAGAATCTGGAACAGTACCTCAGGTAAACAGTAAAAGCCAGCTGTACATCAATATTGTACGCAAACATGAGATGATCCAATATGGCGGAGAGAGTACTATCTAGAGACCTGCTAGTACTGCATCCCCCTCATTCAGAACCAATATTTTTCCTGGCAGACCAGGACTCCGCCTTAGCCTGCGAGAGGGGAGCAGTTCTTTTTGGACAGCACCGGGCCTCTTAGCAAACAGCCCGGACAATTCCCCACTCACTTCTTTATGATCAGCCTGTCCTCTCCTCTCCTCCTCTCCTCGTTTTATTATTTGAAGTCAAGGAGAGTTGTTCTGTACTCTCCTCTCTCCTGGAAGCAGTAAGGATATTCAGTTTCTTGTTTCCCAACTATGGTCCTGGCCAGGAAGTAGAGAGCAGCGTTCTGGGGTTCCGTGCTCCGTGCCTGGAGAGTTCCTCTCCAGAGCAGTTGGAGTGTCCAAGACCTGGATCATCTACTGGCATGCTGCGCTCTGTCTCACCCCACACCTCCAGGGTCCTGCGGGAACACTCAATTCTCGCCCTCTCCGAGTTGGACAGAGGATGAGCGAGAGATGGAGGGATAGTGTGATTGGATAAGTGGAGAGAACATATTGGTGGATCTGTAGGAATATAGGGCAGGGATTTAACCCTTCCCTTGTGTTCTAAAAAAAGCTACACAAGTTATGCTACTGGTCAATTTTATCCGTGTGACTACAGTAAGTACATCAAGATTATAGATCTTAACCTCCCAAAATGTAATTTCCAGTAGCTGAGAATGTCCCCTTTCATATGCTTTTCCCCCTGAGTTGATAGACCTAACTGTTCTGAATTTAGAGCCAAACGTTTGTTTCCTGTACCAAAGTCGTCATTCAATCAAATGACATTTTACTACATTTATGACAGCTTAAGCTCATTTTTAGGCAAACTTCAGATCACTGTCCTTCAGCCTCTGACTATCACAGGGAAAACGTGCATATATCCTTGTAATCATCAAGATTAGAGCTTTACTGCACACCATTTGTCTATAGCGTCAAGGTCAAAGGTAAAATTGCAGGTCAAATACAGACCAAGTACAGAGTCAACTACAGATCAAGTACAGCAGTGGTTCCCAAACTGTGAGGGGTCGACAGGGGGGGCGGCGTGGGTCCCCCCCCCAAATAAAATAATACTATATATATTAAACTCATTCAAGCTTTCGAATTGGGTAGTGCATTATAATTTTTCATCTTGTCACGTCATTGCATATCTTACAGAGTTATTTATAACTTGTCAGAAATGTCCAGATCAACTAGCTCACACTCTAAAAAGAAAAGGTTCCTGGAGTATCCTTCAGGGGTTCTTCAAATTGAAAACTGTGGGGGAACCCCTATAAGTTCTTCAAAGAACCCTTTAGATGTTTATTAAAATAACCCCTTTTACTGGATCCTCGTAGAACCTTTTGGGGTTTATCTTTGAACTACACCACCCCCCCCCTTTCATTATTATTAATAAGCATAACAACAATATTTTAGTTCTCAGTGTTAATTACGATTTTAGTGGGAAAGCAGACTTAAAAAAAAAAATGAGGTAAACTCCCAGCAGAGCCCCAAGTCCAATGGGTTTATCCCCTGGTTTGAGGATGTTTATGTGTTGATGTTCTCCATATCCACAGCCACAATGATTTTGCAGTGCATGGGGATCAAACAGGTTTCCTGTTATAGTCATCAGAGGTGTAGGGAGGGTGAAGTCTGTGAATCCCCCCCCCCAAAATAGTAATTATACAGATGATTAACAAAACATGGACATGACAGTATTCATACCTTGGTTTTTGTGGTGAATGTGAATGAAAACCATTATAACAAATTTTTTCATAGATATACCTTGTCCATAATGTAGAGGCCTATGGGATATTTATTGAAGAGGTAAGGGAGGAGGATGGTAAATGTGATCTGCATAACATACCAATTGACATACCTTTGCATGCCTTCTCGTCTGTATACCTGCAGACACGGACACAAAAGTGAGCAGTTCAATCATCTGCATCCAATACAGCTAGCCTTCAACATATTCTTAAAGTCTGTCACGTTCGTTGTATGGAGGAGACCAATACGCAGCATGAGAAGAGTACATAACTCTTTCAATGAGAAGAACGAACACTGAACAAAAGGTGACGCTATATACAACGAGTACTAAAACAAGCAACTACACAGAATAATAACCCACGAAATATCCAAGGAATATGGCTACCTAAATATGGTCCCCAATCAGAGACAACGATAAACAGCTGCCTCTGAGAACCAATCTAGGCAACCATAGACAAAAACACCTAGACTAGAAACAACCCTACAAAAACCATAGACAGGTCAAAAACACAATATCACCCTCGTCACACCCTGACCTAACCAAAATAATAAAGAAAACAAAGAATACTAAGGTCAGGGCGTGACAGTCTACATATTCATACCTCCTTGTTTATTGATATCAATTTATTTGTGCCCATTGAATAGTGTTTTAGAAAGATTTGCACAAATACAAAAAGATGAACAGAATCATAAAACAATATAAATTTAGATCATACAAGGGACACATATTACCACATATTACCGTAAATTGAAGAGATCTTAACATTTTTCAGTTAAGTGCCTGCACCAACTAAAGAGGTTCCTCGATGAACCCCACCTACTATGGGGTTCTTGGAAGAACCTTTTGGGAGCCATGTTCAGTGCCAAGAACCCTAAGGTTGTTAAAATAACTTTGAGGAGCTTCTAAGAATCCTTGTTGAACCCCACATTTTTTGAGTGTTCCCCAATGCTGGAAGTAGGGCCTGAGTGAATAGTATTTTAGTTTCCATCAAATTGGCCACATATATTCATGTGAATATTCTAGAATCAGCATGAAGAAAAAAATGCACATTTTCCCAGAAGTGTTATGTTTCCACCAAACATACCTGTATTTAAAAGTGTTGGCCTACTTTTTCGCTTATATTTTCATGTACAGAATAAAAATATAAAGTGTGATGCGTTTCCATTGTCACAAAGACTGTTGTGTTAAATAACAAATGTGCCTACTCTGGTCTTGGCACCTGTGCTCTTGTAATGATTCTCCTCTTCGTCTGAGGAAGAGTAGTCAAGATCGGACCAAAATGCAGCGTGGTACGTGTCCATGTTAAATTTACTACAACTGAACACAAAACAACAAACGTGAAACAACAAAAATCTAAACAGTTCTGTATGGTGAAAACACAGAAGACAACTACCCACAAACACCAGGTGGGAACAGGCTACCTAAGTATGGTTCTCAATCAGAGACAACGACTGACAGCTGCCTCTGATTGGGAACCATACCAGGCCAAACACATAGAACTATAATACACAGAACAAACATAGAATGCCCACCCCAACTCACGCCCTGACCAAACTAAAATTGAGACATAAAAAAGGAACTAAGGTCAGGACGTGACAGCTCTAGCCAACAGCTCTCAGATACAGTGCTGGTAGCACTGAGGTATAGGCAGGTAGGCTGTGTGGGTTGTCTAGTCTACATGATGAGATTATTATGGATAAGAGTGAGAATATTTTTTATTTATCAAATGGTAGTCAAGGATTGATCACCATGTCACCAGAATAAGAGCCATAATTTTTATTGATAGGCAGCATCACGATCACCCAGCACTTTCACCAACCTTTGAAGTTCATCATAACTTGTTTCATCTGTAACCTAATAAACAGTGTGGTTTTGTGAGTCGTAGTGGTAGGAGCACACATCATATCATCGCGTGACTCCAAGTTTACTTCAATACGACCGTTATTATGTTTGCACATAAAGCAATTTCCACCACCATTTACTGCATAATTCATTTTACAAACACAAAAAGATCCCACAATGGCGAACAAACAAATGATCTGTCTGCATTTATAAATTGTACTGAAACTTCCTGTTTCTATCACAGCTGTCGTGATTTTTAAAAATATACGATATGACTTTAGTCGCATAAAAACTTTGTATACAAGCATGGCTAGTGATTAAAAACTCTGTTGAGGATCAAACTGACCAGGAACATACGAGAAGGGTTTAAGACAGGCAGCTGTTAGATGGAAGAAAGGGGTCTTTCGGGTTTAGGCAACAGATTACAGTTAGAATTGTGTTCCGTGGCATTTTCATGCCAAATTCTGACAGCATTTGGATCAAGTGTTTTAATTTGCAGTTTTGCTGTTAACTGCTTCGGCAGCTCCATTGTGCTGTCATGCCAATAAAGCATGTGGGACTGCAGATGTGAGTCCACACTGCTACAGACTAAGAGGCTACTCAAGGTCAATGTGCAGACCACGCTCTCTCTTATGAACACACACACAATAAATACAAACATATGTATTTGGAATCTAATGGAGCGATTTATCTGCACAAGTTCCGATGGTGATTGATGAAAGCACACAGACAGAAGCTGTTTTATCTTAGAACACTTCTGATGAAGAAGTGGAGGGAGAACATAGCTGTCTCGTTCTTTACACTGTTACGCTGTTTCTCTCTCGGTCACATTCTGCCCATTCCCAGAGGGGTCCTTTGAGCAGTATTTGGCCAGGTGTCCCCCTAGCTTAGGCACTGGGATATGTAACCAATCTGCCTGCTGTCCTTGGAGCTCTGCATGAGGCTGTCTTCCACCCGTTGGCCCAGACTGGAGCTATGCTGCTGGTTGTAGGTGGTGGTGGAGGGTGGCCTTCTGTTGGACCTCATCCATGACCAGAGCCAGACCCAGGGATGGGCCCACATTCAGACCATCAAACACTCCTCTGTCTCGGACACAGCAGCTGACCAACCTCCCTCTCATCCTCCTTCTCTTTCACACTGTCCAGCACCCACTCACATCTGACACTTGTATCTCTCCTATTTCATTCCCTCCTTCTCTCCATGTGCCCAGTTTCATGTAGGCTTCGGTGCTGGGTATTGGTTGGTTCAGTGCTGTTTGCTCAGCTGCATAGATTATTTACCTGGGGTAAAGGAAAAGTCCCTTCAGACCTTCTCATAAAACACAGAATCAAATCGAATCCAAAGAGGAGAGAGAAAAAGGGAAGGTGTAAAAGCAAAGCCAAGATCTTCCAGTTTGAGTAAGAGGAAGCTGGAGAGATTGGCACTCTTTCAGGGCAGGGCTGCTGTTAAACCTTTGGGGCGAGGCCAAGCCAAGCAGCCAGGCAGGAACCTGAGACATGGTCACACACATTTTGGCCCCAGTGTTTCTAGGGCTCCTCTCTCTCTCTCCCTCTCTTTCTTCCTTTTGTTTTCCTCTCTGGTAAAGCCATGGTAAGGTATGAAGAGAGAGAAGGTGCCAACTCATGGAAAAATACTTCCTTGTGTGAGCCTCTGGTGTGGTACAGTTTGGGGAAGTGCCCAGGACCAGACTGCACCTGTGGCTGAGTGGCTTCCCATTGCTCCCTCGGTTCTCTCCCCCTCTGAAGGTTAGCCCTGGAAGTTAGGCCTGGAGATCCCCTGTCTTCTGCCCAGTCAGCACCACCAAACCCCTGCCGCTGCGACCGGCTAAGCCCCTGTCCACATTACCCAGCCACAGCCCAGGCCAAGCCCTCGGTCACAGCATCCAGACATGGCCTTAAGACCAGCTGATACTCACCATATAACCCCTTTACAGTAAACCACCCTTACACTCACAGATATAGCCACCCACAGTCTTAGGGATGTCTAGAATATTGGAGTAGTGAATGGAATATCATTGTTTGGAAATGTGTATTGGTAAGGTCATACCATGAGTGATGAAAATGGATATCACCAACTCAACAATCTTCAACTTTGTGTTACACATTTTTATCAGCCATGAAGTTCAGCGGAATATCACCTCACAATAAGAGCTCAAAACCCCCCAAGACACAAGCAATATTAGCGGCGGTGGGGGTGTTCATATACACTTCATATTAAACAGGGAAGCTTTCTAAATGTACGTTCTAAGTGCGATGTGTTGTCTCTGTGGTTATATGTGTGATATTATTTCCTAAGAGTCCTTTTAATAAAGTGCATGGTGCATTTCTTTAAACCTTCTTTATGGCGGGGTATTAAACGCACAGAGCCTCTGTCTAATCCAACCAAGAGTGCTTCCCAAATGGCACTCTATTTCCTATATAGTGCTTTTGACCAGAGCTCTATGGGCCCTGGTCAATGTAGTGCGCTATATAGGGAATAGGGTGTCATTTGGGACCAGACTAAGAGTATTGCCCCAGATGCTAAGTGTCTTAGCCGTAGCGCCTAGTGCTGGTGACATTAGCTTGTTTATTGGTTGCAGGGGTGTAAAGATGCTATTGTTCTAATTGCTTGTACATACTCCTGGGATCCATGGAGATTTCCCCAGGCTGCAGACGCAAGCATAATGCAGATGGGGGAAAAGCCATACAAACTGAAAGACAGAGAGACAACACATTTATTATGTACGTCTGGTTTGGTTTGTCACTCATGATTTGATGACCTCCTTGAGGTAATTGTACGGTAGGCTGTAATGTCCATTCACTTTCTACAGGTTTCTGATAGCCTTTGCTTTTGTAAAGACTATCATGCAAAGAGATCAGGAGAATGTAACTAGCGAACATCCTCTGCACCAATTAAGGTAGAAATGTAAATCAGCTGAATGAAAAACAGACTCTGACATTTAATAATCTCTTCACTCCACTTTGTTCCACTATTAGCAAGCCCTACCTTAATCTGAAGTGATGATCACTCCTCTCTGTCTCATTTGGCCTGATCACCACCACATGGGTCTCTATATAACTGTAATGGCGCCGGAGAAGAAGGCAGACGTTTTATGTGTCCCCAACAGATTGCGTTTTTTGTCACTTATTTTTTTACTTATTTTGTACATAATGTTGCCACTACTGTCTCTTATGACCGAAAATAACTTCTGGACATCAGGACTGCGATTACTCATCACCGACTGGCAGAATCTTTTTTTGCTTCAATGAGTCTGACGAGCCCGACGCGAACGATATACTGCTTTCTCGGGAACAGGCACATATCCCTGTGATTTGCGTGAAGAGGAGGCGGTGAAGAAGGGGCCAGAGGCAAGCTGCGTTCTGAGAATA
Organism: Oncorhynchus tshawytscha; assembly: GCF_018296145.1. Classification (NCBI taxonomy): domain Eukaryota; kingdom Metazoa; phylum Chordata; class Actinopteri; order Salmoniformes; family Salmonidae; genus Oncorhynchus; species Oncorhynchus tshawytscha. Next base: position 67,104,073 of record NC_056432.1, read on the forward strand.
AACCCCCACCTCCTTCCATTCTGCTAGCAAACGTACAATCTTTGGAGAATAAAATAGATGACCTACGCGCAAGATTAAACTACCAACGGGACATTCAAAACTGTAATATCTTATGCTTCATGGAGTCGTGGCTCGTAAGTAAGCATTTCACTGTAAGGTCTACACCTGTTGTATTCGGCGCATGTCACTAATAACATTGATTTGATTATAAGTCTCTGTCTCATTTGGCCTGATCACCACCACACGGGTCTCTATATGTCTCTGTCTCATTTGGCCTGATCACCACCACACGGGTCTCTATATGTCTCTGTCTCATTTGGCCTGATCACCACCACACGGGTCTCTATATGTCTCTGTCTCATTTGGCCTGATCACCACCACACAAGTCTCTATATGTCTCTGTCTCATTAGGCCTGATCACCACCACATGGGTCTCTATATGTCTCTGTCTCATTTGGCATGATCACCACCACACGTGTCTCTATATGTCTCTGTCTCATTTGGCCTGATCACCACCACACGGGTCTCTATATGTCTCTGTCTCATTTGGCCTGATCACCACCATACGGGTCTCTATATGTCTCTGTCTCATTTGGCCTGATCACCACCACACGGGTCTCTATATGTCTCTGTCTCGTAGTCAAGGGTTTTATACACTTGGTCATTGTTAAAAGTTCACTCCAATGCGTAAGGCCAAATCCTAACGTGAATAATGTTGGAATTACACAAGGTTCCATGCAACTGATTTAAATGAAATATTTTAGTAGCTGTCTGAGAAAGCTTATGTATATCGCCAGTTATAATTTGCTCCTCAATGTAACAATATGATTGGCAGAAGAAAGTACAGTACAGTGTAGATGCTGTAGGGATAATGTGCTGGATGGAGGGGAGGGACTGGTGCCAGAAAGACACCTGGACAGACCAGTCACCAGGGTCCTTCTGCCTCAGGGCCCTCCCACACACAGACACACACACACACACACACACACACACACACACACACACACACACACACACACACACTCACTGAATCCCCCTGCCTGCTGCCTCTGGCACTTAGCTACCTTTTTACATATGCACGGGGTGAACTTTTGACCAGGGCTCTCCAGTGTGACATTAGCCAGGAGGATGAGGGGGAGAGAGACGAAGAGAGAGCCAGAGGCCTTAACAAGTTCCTGGGAGGCTCTGGGCCTCGTCTCGCGTGCCACTGGGGGTAATTCCACTGTGTCGCTAAGGGGCTATTCAGTGATTTAAATGTGACTCGGTTCCCGCTCCCTCATCAGCCCCCTCCTTAGCCCCAATACCCTCTTCTCCTCCAGCCCTTGTCGTCATCATCTGTTCCCCCCGTACCCCACTTGCTCCCTACCTCCTCCAGGCAGCTGGCAGTGGGACTGTGGCGCGTCTCACAGCCCTTGAAGGATGTCTCCCCGCTCGGCTAATAAGGGTCCCACTTCACCCGCTTCACCGAGGGGATGGCAATTTAATGAAGTGCCTGACAAGCCGCTTCGCCAGACTCTCTGGTGTCTCAGGCTCTCCCTCTAACAGATTCCCCTCACTACCCTCCTCCACCTCCCCTCCTCTACTTCTCCTCCTCCACCTCCCCTCCTCCACCTCTCCTCCTCCTTGTCCTCTGAAGGGGAGTCTCAGAGGCGTGCCGGCTGCCACTGTAGTGGTGGATTTCCCCGGTAAGGCTGTTGGTGGGGTTAGCCGTTGTTATCGGCGGGAGGTGAAGGAGGCGGGAGAGAGAGGGGAGTCGGGGGTGGTGCGCTGGCGGAGAGGGCAACATGGTGCGTTGCCGTGACAGCCGCCCAGCGCCGTGGTCACTCGAGCGGAACATGGTGGGTAGAGGTCCCACACCCCAGGCCCCCTCAGCCTCCACCAGAGCAAATGAGCTGCCAGGCCAAACTAATGGAGTCCTAATTGGTGATTAGGAGAGAGGGAAAGGTGAGGGACCGTCTCACATAGCAGGCTGCTGTGGTGCTGGAAAGCAGTAGGCTACTCTATTCACTAACACAGAGAGAGAAGTCAGCTGCAGCTCTATTCACTAACACAGAGAGAGAAGTCAGCTGCAGCTCTATTCACTAACACAGAGAGAAAAGTCAGCTGCAGCTCTATTCACTAACACAAAGAGAGAAGTCAGCTGCAGCTCTATTCACTAACACAGAGAGAGAAGTCAGCTGCAGCTCTATTCACTAACACAGAGAGAGAAGTCAGCTGCAGCTCTATTCACTAACACAAAGAGAGAAGTCAGCTGCAGCTCTATTCACTAACACAGAGAGAGTGTTGGTACACAGCACAACTCCTGTTCTGCTTGAACTAGTAGTAGCTTGTAAATACTCTGTTTTTAGATGTTTCTGCACAGAACAGGGGGTGTGTCTATATGTAGATAGGTGGTCAAAGAATTTGTCAGTCGTTGATAGGGATTCGGTGTCATTTATGTCAAACCCAAAATGATTCATTCTTGGTTCAATTTGAACTTTTTCATAAAGCATTTATGTCTTGCATACTACAGTTGCCAAGGATAAGAAGAAGGTTAGGAATCCTAGACACACAGGGAAGAACATCCTTCTGAGTGTTTCATTGAATAAGTCATACCTCAAAAGAAAAGCACTTCAGTCTCCTAACAGACTTCTGTCCTCTATATAAATATGAACAAAAGGCCCTGAGGGGTGGATCATGTTGCACACTCACTTTATGGGGTCTAATAAAGAGGAAAAGAGAGCAGCATCCTGTTAGAATATCAGCTACTGAAACTGAACCCAGTATGTCCTTTTTATGAATGGAGAGGACAAGACCGTCCAGGGCTGTGGCTGCTCTCTGTGTGTAGTAGAGATGTTTTTATGAATGGAGAGGACGAGACCGTCCAGGGCTGTGGCTGCTCTCTGTGTGTAGTAGAGATGTTTTTATGAATGGAGAGGACGAGGCCGTCCAGGGCTGTGGCTGCTCTCTGTGTGTAGTAGAGATGTTTTTATGAATGAGAGGGAGGAGGCCCTCCAACAGATAATGGTTCAGGTGGATAGGGTGATGTCTTCTGGGATGGGGGAGATGGGGTGAAGGAGGTGTGATGACTTCCTGTCTACTTCCTCTGCCACTAATCCAGGCACATTAGCAGAGCGCAGCACACTATTTATAGGTAATGGCCAGGATGTGAATAGTCTGTCCAGTCTCACCTTTCATACAGATGGTAATTTTAGTCCTAGTTTTGCCCTCCCTCCCTCCCTCCCTCCCTCCCTCCCTCCCTCCCTCCCTCCCTCCCTCCCTCCCTCCCTCCCTCCCTCCCTCCCTCCCTCCCTCCCTCCCTCCCTCCCTCCCTCCCTCCCTCCCTCCCTCCCCCTTTCTTTTCTGAATCTCACTCTCTCATTTTTGGAGCTGAGGGTTTATTGGATGTAATCTATGACAGAGAGAGAGAGGCAGAGGCAGGAGGAAAAAGTACTGTAGCAGAGAGGGGCTTTTGTGTCTGTTCTTTAGCCAAAAGAAGTTCATCATTTTAAATAAATAAATGTATTAGACTGTTCCATTTGGGTGAAATTGACCCCAACTGAAAACCCTACTCCAGGAGTGCATACAGGTGTTTGTTAGAACGCATGTAGAGACATGGAAGCCTGTGAACACCCCCCACACACTACCTACAGTGTCTGATGTGAGCCATGCAGGGCTTTCAACAGATTTTATAGTCCATAAAAGTGCCCCCAAAACCGGTGTGATCTGAACCGCAGCTTCTGAATCCGACGCTGCCGCACGGCGTAGGTTGCCAAGCCGCAGTGGAGAGTGTCTGAGACCAGCGTAATTAACTGGCCTGATATTTACTGTATCAATAGGATTTCATGCACCCCCGTTTATGTCGACACAGCATCCCCTGGACGCATGCCTCTACCTTGGAACATCCCCACAAGGGTGCATCTGGTGCGGATTAATGAAAAAACTTCAGAGGAACTTCAGGGTCTTAAATCTCCTAATCATGTTGGAGGGGGAATTGATATGCGCCCAGCTATTGGAATAATAACGCCAGAGCTCTTAGATTTGGGTCACACTAAAAGCTAGAGTGGAGACGTAAGGAGAGCATAGACACACAAGCATGCATGCGCACGCACACACAAGCGCACACGCACAGCTATGAAAAGCCAGCAATCCCATTTGCTAATATTGACATGGGTGTCCTGCTCAATCCTGTTACAAGGATTATAGTCTATATAGATGCCATTTCATTAGGCTAAAACACACACCCGCGTTGGCTCGGTGGGGCTGTCTCGAGGCCCCCTGCTCTTAGCCCGTTGGCTGGGCTGATTGCGAAGGGGAACTCTGTAAATGGTTTTAATGTGGATCACTGGAGGCGGCGTAGAGTGCATCCCAATCGATACATACACATCACTGACTTTGACCACACAGGTGGTGATGGGCTCCAGCTACAGTACTGTACCAAGGCTCTTTCCGATACCCAGGTTGCATTGCTAGGGTATATGATTACACAAGACTCTTAAGGTGTCCTTCATATGTTCCGAATGATTGCTTAGTGGTATGGCTACCTCTCTTTTTCCTGTCCTCCATGCAAAGAATAGTGGGGGTTGTCAGGTATCTTCTTTTAAAGACATAATTCCAGCTTAACGACAGTCACTGCTCTTTCCCCTGAGCCATGTCAAAAACGTGCCCCCTCCCAGATTACGTATCGATTCCTAATATGAAAAGCTCATTGCATAAATAGAAACGGCAACACATAAAGCCAGTGAACCTTTACATACATCCTTTAGTTGAATATCTAGTGGTGGTGCTTGGAGGTTCTCTTTTTAATTGAATCCCTGGCCTGCTGTGTGATCTGCATGTGGCGGAGTGGGGCCCTGTCCCAGACGAAGTGTCATTGATCCTTATTAAAGCTCACCTCTGGGTTCGCCCGCGCCGACTCACGGAGAAAATTAAATGGGTTCATGGTGCATACACTTACTGAGAAAGAAAGAGAGAGAGAGACATAGAGAGAGACAGAGACAGAGAGAGAGAGAGAAGGAGAAAGAGGGAGAGAGAGAGAGAGCAAGAGAGAGGGGGAGAGCAAGAGAAATAGAGGGAGAGCGAGAGAGAGAGGGAGAGCGAGAGAGAGAGAGCGAGATCGGAGGGAGAAATATCATGAAAGTTAATTTGCTAAATTATTTTTCCATGGAAACTTTGCACAAAATAATTGTTGGTGTGACCATTCATTCTGCATATACAAACAAACAGCCTAGCTCATTGGAGATACTGTGTATCAGGGGTTAGCAGAGAAGAAACAGGAGCAGACAAATTGGATGGCAAACATGCTTCAATGTGCCTCAATTTGTAATCCCTATATTCTCCTTGTTTTTTGTTGTATCATAAGTAAGATGACTACTTTTCTGCACGGAGTTCCTTTTCACTCAGTAAACATGTTTTGTGTAGTATAGTAGTTCTATATCAGCCAATCAGAAGGAAGAGTTTAGGATTGGGTACATTTTTAAAAAGCAGCGCTTCACAGAAGATGCTATTCTCCTGGGGCTAAAGTACATACTATAGAAAATGAGGATGGCTTTTTCTCTGTTCCCCTCGCTTATATGTAATGGCATTTTACCCTCTAGCCTCCTCCACTTGGGGTTTTATGTTTATTTTCTTTTTTTTCTGGAGAAAAACAGAGACAAAGTTCATGTTTCAAGTGTCAATATCTATCAAGATCCACTCGTGTTGAAAAAGGTCAACATTAAAACAGTCTCAATGTTATCCTCATTTTCTATAGTATGTACTTTAGCCTCAGGAGAATAGCATCTTCTGTGAAGCGCTGCTTTTTAAAAAATGTACCCAATCCTAAACTCTTCCCTTCTGATTGGCTGATATAGAACTACTGAGCAAAGAGGAGTGGAGGAGAGGGACCAGTGTTGATTAGATATTATCTGCTTTGATTAGGCCAATGATATCATGTGAGATCGATCCCCTGATTGCTGGACATTGATCAGTGTTTCCGTTTGTTTGGAAGAGGGCATTAGCCACGCACTGCGTGCCTATTGGATTCTCTGTTGTCTGAGGAAGATGCAGCAGAGAGCTGGGTATTTCCATCATGCATTGTCAGTATAGCCGACATGCACATCAATGAAGGAACATCGTCCTACTCGCCCCCTACCATGTGTCGCTGTGTGTGTGTGTGTGTGTGTGTGTGTGTGTGTGTGTGTGTGTGTGTGTGTGGGTGTGTATGTATGTGTGTGTGTGTGTGTGTGTGTGTGTGTGTGTGTGTGTGTGTGTGTGTGTGTGTGTGTGTGTGTGTGTGTGTGTGTGTGTGTGTGTGTGTGTGTGTGTGTGCTTGCATGTGTGTTTCAGTGCATGTTGGCTCATATCAGCGATGGCCTCTATCAGATAGTGTGTCTGTAGTGTCAGTGATTCCTGGTATTTGTCTGTGGCTACCTTGCTGACTGTTATTACCATGGTGGGCCTCCCTCCCACAAGCACTCGTACACAGACTGAGTTAAATCAATGGGAATTAACCTGTAACCCCATCTACATACTTATCCCTTGCCACCGGCTCTCTCCCTGATATTTCATCAGTTTCCAGCCCAAATCCTGAGACTTACTCAATAAGACGGAGCACGCTAATTAATTTAAACATATCCACACTCAATGGAAGGGATGGTAGAGAGAGAGGATGAGGGGAGTGAGGGAAGAGGGAGAGAATAAATGGATCAGTGTATGACCATGCTCTGGGAGTGATGTTGGGGTGTATGATATTTTGTACAGTTTTGTGCCAGACCACCGTGCTAACTGTATGGTTGTCTGGGGTCATCATCCACTGTGTTTTCTCTTGATGTTACTTGTAAGGGCGGTCTTCTTTACTGTGGGGGTTGTAGGGAGAGTCTTCTCTCCCTTCTCTCCCTGTGGGCTGTGTTAATCCCGACACAGTAATGTCAATTCAGCACATATTTTCAACAGCATTGACACAGACAGAGATGTCGATTCCTCTGGGCATGCTCCTCCTGCCTGTGTGTGTGTGTGTGTGTGTGTGCGCACTTGCTCATGTGTTCAACTGTGTGCGCGAGCATGTGTGTCTGTGCGAGATTGTGTGTGTATTTAGCTCTATGACAAGGTCTGTATGTGGTAAGATTCTCTGAATATCGTATTCCTTTTTTTTTAACAAACACACCTTCCTAAACGTTGATTGACTGACTTAGTTTTGCCTTTCAAAACCCTGCTGTAAGATCCCAAATGCTTCTAGCAAAAGCGGCCATTTAACCAATAAGCGACTGGGAATGTGACGGCTGGTTGAGCAGGCTAGAGGTGAGGGGAACAGTCCATTTCAGCCCTGTGTGAAGTGGTCTCAGCTGAGGTAAAGGTAACGCTATTACTAGAGAACACAAATCGGTTTACATAATACAACCAATATGTAATTGTGCTCGGGCAGGCATGGTAGACTGACTTTTATGGCGCTATATATTCAGCGAGCCCACCTGCAAATGGCTTTGTGCATGTGACCTTTGAGCCTCCAGAGCACTCAGGTAATAAAAAGTTAAAAGCGCTAGCGTAGCCGCGGGGAAATGCATGTCGTACCAACATTAGCATAAGGGAATTGTCTTTCTGACAGACAAACAAGTGTTGAAACATGGTGGCTGAGGTGTAATACCCTGGTCTGAGAGACCGGCTGGGTGGCTGAGGTGTAATACCCTGGTCTGGGAGACCGGCTGGGTGGCAGAGGTGTAATACCCTGGTCTGGGAGACCGGCTGGGTGGGTTTGGGCTCCTAAGTTGTGGGTGTTTAATGAGAGACAGGGATCGAGATAAACAGAGTATTGTGTGTACTGACACAACTCATGTGTCCTACAGTAGATCAGTGGTTCAGGTGTGCTTGTCCAGGGCTACAATCAAAATGTACTTTTGGGGGGTATTTGAGGACCAGAGCAGGGAACCACTGTCCTAGATTCTTGGCTCTAGGAGTTTATAATGAACAAATGTTAAAGACCCCCCTAACAAAGCTCAAGGAACTCTTGTCCAGGTTTAGCTTTCAGTGGACACCACCTCTCCAGTAAGAAGGCTCATTTCAGTTCGCCGTTTGAAAACACTGTCTCCTTGTTGTCTCTGTATGGTAGCATGTGGAATACCCTGGTGTCCTCTCATGCCTTTCCATCAGCCTCTTAACCACATTCTCCCATGCTTTCTCTATTTGATCCAATTCATTCACTTTTTAATCTTCCCAAGTCAAAGCTTGGTTTGAAACGTGACGACCTTGACGTTCTACAATTTGACACTTTCTACATCAGATGTGTCTGGACCTGGAGATCAGCTTCATACAGGTCAATCTGACCCTTCTAGTGTGTGAGAGTGTGTCCCTGTTTCCTGGTCTCCAACATCCAATGTCACTGCTATATCACCTTGGGACTTCTCAGACTCCTTCGTAGAGGATGATCCACACTCGTTCTCTCCCAGTCTTTCATTCTTCCTTTCTCTTCTTCTCCACTGACCCCGTCTCCAGTGAAACATGTATTGAGCTTACATGTGAAGAATAGCTGTATTACTGACTGCCACCATTGATTCAGTGCCGTCTGCCAATGTTAAGACAAAGTGCGAATATATGGTGTAAATCAAAATGATGCGCTTTGAATGAGCATCAGTTCTCAATTGTGTAGGGGATTAATGATTTGTTAATACCATTGATTCCTCGATGATTTCATCTGCAGTAAAAAAAGCCCTGTCTCTACAGTGGAGAGTTAGCTGGCTGTGTGGTTTAACCTCCATGATTTCATCTGCAGTAAAAAAGCCCTGTCTCTACAGTGGAGAGTTAGCTGGCTGTGTGGTTTAACCTCCATGATTTCATCTGCAGTAAAAAAGCCCTGTCTCTACAGTGGAGAGTTAGCTGGCTGTGTGGTTTAACCTCCATGATTTCATCTGCAGTAAAAAAGCCCTTTCTCTACACTGGAGGGTTAGCTGGCTGTGTGGTTTAACCTCCATGTAGCCATGTAGTCAGTACATCACCGGGGCCAAGCTTCCTGCCATCCACGACCTCTATACCAGGCGGTGTCAGAGGAAGGCCCTAAAAATTGTCAAAGACTCCAGCCACCCTAGTCATAGACTGTTCTCTCTGCTAGCGCATGGCAAGCAGTACCGGAGCGCCAAGTCTAGGTCCAAGAGGCTTCTAAACAGCTTCTACTCCCAAGACATAAGACTCCTGAACATCTAATCAAATGGCTACCCAGACTATTTGCACTTCCCCCCTCCCCTCTTTTACGCTGCTGCTACTCTCTGTTATTATCTATGCATAGTCACTTTAATAACTTTTCCCACATGTGCATATTACCTCAATTACCTCGACACCGGTGCCCCCGCACATTGGCTCTGTACCAGTACCCCCTGTATATAGCCTCACTATTGTTATTTACTGCTGCTCTTTAATTATTTGTTATTCTTATCTCTTACTTTTTGGGGGGTATTTTCTTAAAACTACATTGTTGGCTAAGGGCTCGTAAGTAAGCATTTCACTGTAAGGTTGAGTTGTTATATTCGTCACATGTTACAAGTAACATTTGATTTGATTGGTGGTGATGTCACTGACCGCTCTGCATGTGTAGGATAAAGGACATCTATACTAATGGTGCTCAATAGTTGTTGTGGATAGACACCATGTCATGTGTGGTGCAAACATGTGAATGTTTCCATCACCTACCCTACCTCGACAGAAGACAATGTTTCCATCACCTACCCTACCTCGACAGAAGACAATGTTTCCATCACCTACCCTACCTCGACAGAAGACAATGTTTCCATCACCTACCCTACCTCGACAGAAGACAATGAGATCATCACCTACCCTACCTCGACAGAAGACAATGTTTCCATCACCTACCCTACCTCGACAGAAGACAATGAGAACATCACCTACCCTACCTCGACAGAAGACAATGTTTCCATCACCTACCCTACCTCGACAGAAGACAATGAGAACATCACCTACCCTACCTCGACAGAAGACAATGTTTCCATCACCTACCCTACCTCGACAGAAGACAATGTTTCCATCACCTACCCTACCTCGACAGAAGACAATGAGAACATCACCTACCCTACCACGACAGAAGACAATGAGAACATCACCTACCCTACCTCGACAGAAGACAATGTTTCCATCACCTACCCTACCTCGACAGAAGACAATGTTTCCATCACCTACCCTACCTCGACAGAAGACAATGTTTCCATTACCTAGCCTACCTCGACAGAAGACAATGAGAACATCACCTACCCTACCTCGACAGAAGACAATGAGAACATCACCTACCCTACCTCGACAGAAGACAATGAGAACATCACCTACCCTACCTCGACAGAAGACAATGTTTCCATCACCTACCCTACCTCGACAGAAGACAATGAGAACATCACCTACCCTACCACGACAGAAGACAATGAGAACATCACCTACCCTACCTCGACAGAAGACAATGAGAACATCACCTACAGAATGAACCTCAACTCAACCACTGATGCAGGGTCAGCTATTATCCCATCCACCTATGGTTAATAGCATAATCTGACCCTAGATCTGTGGTTAGGAGAGACTTCTACCTGGATCATATAGCTGAAGGGCCCCTTTTCTCTGCGGCAGATTCAATATGTCGATAGCTCCACCTGGCACAGGCTGGCTGCAGTTGGCTGACAGAATAGGAGAAATTAGGCTTCCCTAATGAAGGCAAATAGTGGAAATGTGTTCCATCAGAACCCATTAGCCCTAATTAAGTTGTTTTCATGCTCGGCTGCCTCGCTTTCATCTGGATGCTCATACAGTATGAGTTTCAAAAAGAGAGAGGGAACAAGGAAAAAGAAAACATTTCATCTCTCCAAAAGGATATGAAGATGTTTTGTAAGAAAGATGGCTAAGCACTCGGCCATAATGTTACCTACCCCGAGTCACTCTGCCTCTCTCTGTGTCTCTCTAACCCCCTGTGTCTGTAGGACGTGTTGAGTGACCCCTCTCTGGCCTGAGTCTTAATGGTCCCAGGCTAACAGATGACTGATTGTGTTCCTATAGTCTGTGTGGCCCCCACATCAAAGCTGCCTCATGGACCTGAAGAGCAACTGCTGTAGTTCACTAATCCTCCATCATACAGACACAGTCTTCTTTTTAGTCACAGGCAGAAAACACCCACAATCCTCCTCATAGGGACAAGCGGCGTCCCAGCGTGTTGGCGTTCATTCTTCCACCCTGTCTTTCTCGCTCAGTCTGCTGGGTAGTGGAGAGGATCAAAGTGTGGTGACATTGGGATCGCTTTTTAAAATGGTCCTTGCAATCTGGGATACTTGGGACGTCCCAACTCTGACGTTACCCCATTGAAGTTGATGGTTTAAGGTAAGGGTTAAGGTTAGGGTTAGGAAAGGGTTATGGTTAAGGTTGGGGTAAGGGTTGGGGTTAAGGTGAGGGTTTAGGGTAGGTACGTCCCAAGCACTCCGGATAGCACTAAACTTTTTCAAATTAAAGGGGCATCAAAAGTTTCTGTTTCCTAGATACTGAGTAAAGCTGTTGTACACATTCAGAACTCAACTGGGATTTAGATTACTCTGCTGCCTCTGTCTCTCTCTCTTTCTCTCGCTCCCTTTCTCTCGCTGCGTTCTCAATTTCCTTACCCCCTGCCGTGCCAAACCTTCAGCGCCTCTCTCTCTCACTCTCTCTCTCACTCTCTCTCTCACTCTCTCTCTGTTCTTGGGTCTAATCCTCTTTTCCGAGGCTTTACCTTGAACAGTGAAAGATTCTTTCTGTGGTCATAAATCCAAAGTCAGTTCAACGTTATAAGAGTTTACCATGTCAACTCTCCAGCAAACACCCAACAAACGTCTCATTCTTGTGAAAAGTGATTTAGAACAAACCAAAAAACTACTTCAGGGCAAACTTTGAACTCTCGCTTCAAGAACCAACAGGCTTATTTCAATTTAAATATCTTTTAAGCATTTGGCTCCATGACAAAAAAAGAAGTTTATTATTAATGCAAAATAAAGAAAGTTTGTTCTTTCTTACACCTGGCTAGCGGTGATGTCTGTGCTCATAGCTATTACTACATCCTCCCTTTTGATGAAGGCTGCGTTTTCTCCCATCTCTCTCTGTGTGGAGCGCCAAGACACTTGATTAATCACGTTTGGGGAGGTGCGATTCGGAATGAAAGAGAACCCTGTCAGGAGTTTCTCTTTCTCAAAGTCTGATTGTTTTGTTCGCCTCTCCCTCCAAACCAGGAGTGAGCTTCTTTTAAGTAACCCATGCACCAGTTAAAACAGCAGCAGTAAAAGAAGTTGCCTCCACGTTATGGAATTACAACTTTCTATTTTGCCCCCTCCTTAGCTAGACTTCTATTTTCATGTCTGTCCTATGGTTAGGAGATCAAAGCCTCTTTAGATTTGAGAGCCTTTGAATCATGCAAAGAGGTTTAATTGAAATAAAAATGGGTATAGTGCTAGAGTTTAATAAGCTCCACTCATGTCTCATAACTTCTGTTGGCTGCACTGGATGACTTCTCTCTCTCTCACTACCAGCTTATAACATCAAGTTAAAGTTCATCTACTCTCTCTCTTTATCTGCTTTCTCATAGTATTACTCTTTGACAATACTTCAGTCAGTTTTGAACCAAAATAGAGCAGGCCAGGTTACATAAAGTTTCTTAATTGAGTTGCACATTATCTGGCATATTTACCCGATCTTGAAATACTGTGCTTTACAAGGGTAACTGAGATAGCTGTGAAACAATAAAGCCACTATTCAGTACACTGTATAGCCTTTCATCTTCTGCAACACTCACCCGACCATGCACCCTGCAGCCCACCTTCCTGCCCGGTTGCCCCTGGCCAGGCCAGTGTGTGTGCATATGTGTGTGTACGTGCTCGCGTGCCTGCGTGCATGTGGCAACCACCATCCAGGGCTCTAGCTACACAGGGAGAGCAGAGAGCAGGTCTGGCAGGCCGAGGGGAGCCGGGTGAGGGGAGCAAAGAGCAGGTTTGGGAGGCCGAGGGGAGCCAGGTGAGGGGAGCAGCGAGGGGAAGTGTGCCCTGGCTGAGGTTTCACCTCCACTGGAGCACATCACAGCTGCACAGGCTGCCTGAGTACAGCCCTGCCCAAACCCCAGGCACTGTGGACCAGACTCAAACTGTGCTCTAGAACAGACAGGCTCTGTGTGTTGTGTCAAGCATGCTTGAAGATCAGAAGAGTTATGAAGTGTTTGATTACACTTGGTTTCCTGGTTGTACACCTTCTGTACAAGATATACTGCATAATGCTGTTGATGCACTGTAAGGTAGCCATATTTCAGGACATAGTCCCTTACTTCTGTATTTTTACTCTGTAGCGCTGCAAGTCAGTCTAAAGGGTTAAACACACTATAGTCACGTGGATGAGCTCAACTAAACCCTAAAACACAAAGGGTGTCTTTGTTGAAGAGGAGCTGTGTTAGTGGGTGACTCAGTGTTTAGGTTACAGACTGTTGGGGTTGGATAGTTGTGCCAGGGCCGTGGTGGTGCCACCGACCAGGGCCAGACCTAGTCGAGCCAGGACTTGCTTCTCTCTCTGGGCTGGAAGAGAGAGCTTTGAGGGGGTGAGGGATGTGTAGCTGTCATATTAAACCTGTACACTCACTCACTTAGCTTACCACTCTCTCCGGGGCACCCCTGTTTGTCTATGCTACCGCTATGGTTCAGCAGAGAGAGCAGCAGGGAGACGAGAGTTTCAATGTGCACTCCTGTCAAACACACACTCCTCCCCTGATCCTGTAAACCAGGTGTAGGCAACTATATTCAACCGCGTGCCGATTGTTGTCTGAGCGTATGGTCGAGAGCCCGGTACATAATTATAATAATTTGTACACTGCAAATTGACCACAACTAAGCACAAAAAAGAGGTTATATTTGAAAATAACAATAATTTTATCCCTTGATTACATTGAGACACGATCACATATGTACATTTTTATTTTGTTGGAATACTTGGGAGCAGATTTTCAGGTAAATTCAAGGTGATTTTACAGTATTTTTTGAATAACAACTAACCCCCCCAAAATAATCACTCTGTTGCTGACCCCTGCTGTAAACAGTCTTCTCTCTCACACACACACATGAATAGGAACAGGAACACACACAGCAGTACTGGGTCTACTCTGCATACTCTCACTGCTACAGGCACAGCGGCTAGAGCTGAGCTGTAGGTTACCTGCTGTGGTTTCATTCATTATCTTTGTAATTAATACATTGAAGTCATATTAAGAGCCCTGATCACTGCGTCAGGAATCGTTATAGTTGGATAACATTTGTAAATTAATAATCTAATATTCCACGGTAGTTAGTAGGTTAATAAGGACAGTCTTTGCGGTTCGAGGTGATTGCACTTCAATGTGATTTTTCTGCTGACTGCGCTGAAACACCGCTTACAGTTCTTCTGAAGCAAGGGCTTCTGTTGAGAGGAACAGTGCAGCTCCTCACCAATAGAGGGCATTGTTGTTTAACTGCAGGCCAGGGCTCAGGTTCTTTGTTAAGGTATGCATGAATTTAGTTTCTCTCTCTGGCGCTCTCTCTCTCTATCTCTCGCTGTCTCTCTCTCTCCTTCTCTCCCTCTCTCCCTCTCTCTTTCTCTCTGCCTCTCTCTTTTCCATTCAGACCTTCTGAATTTGAGTGTTCCACTTGCATACCAATATGAGCATCAATCTATCAATGTTAAATTCTTCCAGACTATGTGCAACTACTCCGAGAAGACCTCCGTCTTTTGTTTTCCTCCAGCTCTTAAAATTAGTGCATATTACGTATTATATGAGATGCAAATTAAAAGGATTCATTTCATCAAGCCACTGCCAATTCGACTCCAAGGGGAATTTCAAGGAGTACTGTTTTCCTTTCTCCTATTCCCAGGGAGTTATTTTGCTAAAATATGTAAATAAAATGAACTCTCTCGTATTCTGCCACAACCATTATTGCAGTGAAATATTATTGTAATTTAGCAGCAGAAGTGAATTGGACTATATTAGCTATGGGACTGTGATAGAAAAAGAGTGGTTTCTGTGTAAAATATACATCAATGGAATGAAACCCAGGTGTCTCTTGCTCTGGCCTCCTGAGTACTGCACTGAACACTATCATATTGGTACAGTATGTTATAGTATCTTTCACTCACTCCTCTCTACGCATCTCCCTGAATGGTGATGTACCAATCTGATCATAGATCAGTTAATCTGAGCCTGACGTCTGGTAATCCTCAAATTGTTAGTCATGGCAGTACTGGAGTCAGATCAGCTCAGAGAATGAGTGTTTCTACCTACGGTCAGTAAGCCTGATATGTCTGAGTTAGCCTGAGGTACTCACTGTACTGTGATACCCTCACTAAGCCAGAGCCATTTGATCTGGGCCAGATATCTGTAGCCTTTCAATGGAGTATAGGAGCATACTGACCTCTGTTTTATACTGTCATCGTATATGAGAAATGATGCCATAATATCATAATAAAAGCTATCTGATGTGTGCAATATGGCAATTACTCTGGTTTCAGCTCTTGAGTGAAACCCTTTAGGAGAAACTTCAAGTGCGTAACTACAGTGCATTCGGAAAGTATTCAGACCCCTTCACTTTTTCCACATTTTGTTACGTTACAGCCCTATTCTAAAATTGCATCCTATTTCCATTGATCATCCTTGTGGGCATACTTTCCAAATGCACTGTATGTATCATACACCCAACGTCTCTCTCTCTCTCTCTCTCTCTCTCTCTCTCTCTCTCTCTCTCTCTCTCTCTCTCTCCTCTCTCTCTCTCTCTCTCTCTCTCTCTCTCTCTCTCTCTCTCTCTCTCTCTCTCTCTCTCTCTCTCTCTCTCCACAACCAGTTTGACTATATTGATACAGGGCATCACCTTGTAATTTTTCACGGGATATAAAAGAGGAATTTTTTTTCTGCTATTAGGCTCAGAGAGAATTAGATGCTATTGTTGCTGAATTAATTTGAGGAGGAGTGAGCTTCTTTTGAATCCCCTGAGAGTAAAAAACAAATCTAACACATATGCATGCATACACACACGCGCGCGCACACACACACAGGGATAAACCATCTGCCCTGAGAGTCACTTTGACAAAACAAGATCACACTTGTCAGAATAATACGCTTTGCCCCCCTGCTTTCTCCACACAATAGAGCCGCCTTCAAATCTAAATAATGAAATTACATTCAAATGCAGAACAGATCAATTTAACACTGCTCGCGCTCCTCCGTTTGCTCTGCTGCTTTGATGCTACAACAGCTTCATATTTTGTTTTTTACATCTCTGAGAAATCATGGTTGCTCATGAAGTTGTGCTAATTATCTTATATGGAGTATGTCTTTGCCCTTTGGAGACTGTAGTCTGTCTTCACTATATCACCGCTCTTCTGATATCTGATCATTCATACTGCTTGAGATTTATTGATCATTTATGTAGAAAACCTGGGAAAAGGGCACACCTATTACCATCAAAAAAATATATAATACAATTATTGAGATTGGTGGCTGATTTCAAGGTGAACCAACTTTCTGTTGTCTTCACACTCTCCCACGATCAATTAGTGACAAGAGTTTACTTGATAATTCAATAGCAAGATAGAAGCACTAGCCTGTATTTTCTCATCATGATGAATGTCAAATCAATGGTGTCTTTGGGAATGTGTGAATCCCAGTGTTAGCCATTGTTTTGAAGATCAACTCATTGATCAAAAAGATCAAACTAATCCAGACTAATTTTCACACAATAGATGAGCATTCAATCAAACACATGCCAATGTATTGATTGGGGGCAATTCACAGAAGTAAGGATTTAAATGGCAGCCAATAGTCATTAACAGCATATCTGAAGATGGACAGCTGATTGGTCATAGATCACTAACGGCAGGAAATCCATCCCTTCTTTTTATTTCTCTGTCCATCTGCTTCTCTATCTTTATTTTTCTGTTTTACTCTTATCATTAAGGATTTGATAATTTCCTAATCTTTTTAGTAATTCACCCTGAATTGTAATCAAAGGGGAAACTGAGAGTGCACTCAACTGGAAAGATGTACAGTACTATTGAAAGTGCTGTTTTATCAGATAATCTCTCTCTCTTCCTCTCTCTATTTCTTAATTGTTCTCTCTTTCTAACAAAACACAATATTGCCGTGTCGACCATCTTCTTTCATTGTTGTCCACTTTGTCCATTTGGTTTCATCCAAACCAGAGTTTGCCCACTGACCTGACTGGACTACTGTATGTCCAGTGTTCCGCCACCGACTCCTTACTATTCTAGCTTAGTACTGCCCAAGGCAAGGGTCGTCAATAAAGTTTATTGTGCTAGGCTAAGTGTCGATACCCTGGGATGTCCTGTCTTTGGGGATAAGGTGGGGACGGGGGTAATTTATTTGCCGCAGCCACATTTGTGGGACAGCCATGAGTATTTGAAGGTAAATTGATTTAAGGTTTCATCATGAAATTTGTCCCCCACTGGGCTCCATACCTCCTTGCTGCAGGCCGATGGTCTGACTCGTCTGTCAACAGTGTGAGACAACATGGCCGTCGCTGGAATGACAAACAGGAAATGCCACTCCTAAATGTCTCTGCCCTACGGACCCTGATTCACACACTGCTGCCTCTTTCATCTATTAAGTATGGTCCTATAACAAATAAACAATGAACTTCTCGGGAGTCTGATAGTGCATGCAGTTTGAAGAGGGAGAGAGGCCTGCACTTCAATTGATAGCTAACATTTCAATTGAATGGTGTGGCCTTGTATACACATGTAATATGTAATATCACATGGCTCGACGCTGCATTGGATTCCTTCTCACTTCATGTTATCATCTAATGATCATTTGCTCCATTCTACTTCTCTATCTAATTGGATGGATGGGTCCGTTTGTGTTTTTATAGCCCTTATCAGTCAGCGACATGACCTGCCTTTTTCATATGGCCAGAGTAGTGCTGGAGTCATCGGCTCTTAACATACACATTGTTTTTATTCATCCCCACAGTCCAACATGGATTTGACATGTGATCCGGAAGAGGGAAGTCCATTGATTACTGTGGGGACTGGACCGGTAATGTGGTGGTATATGGGCAGCCATGTTCCAAGGCCCCGAACACTTAATTCATTGCCTCAACCAAACTCTTAATACATATCCCACTTTTGACATGTTTGTAACAAATGCTTATTTGCTAATAAAGCTAAATGTGCACATTATTGCGCGGGATAAATAGTGTCTTATGTTACACCACAAGCCATTAGACCTGACAGAGTTTTAAAGATGTATTTGACTGGACCATCTCCAGAATATGACCTGCTTGAAATTCTTCCCCGCTGTGTTCAGTGAAGTGAAAGATGATCAAAGTCCATTTCCCTGTCCAGCCTCAATGACTGTGTTTGTGAATGGTCTTCATTTCATCCTTCCACTCCCTGTCATTTATCTGATAATACACATAACAACTCATCTTGATGGGGTCTATTGGTATTTCATTTATTATCTAATATCTTCGGAACTGACAGCATTTGTCACTGACGACCAGTGCTGTGCATTTAGCAAATAAAGAAATTGAATCAAACAAGCATACATGACATACATTCATAGAAAATGGTCAGACAAAAATCATATCAGGTCTTGCAGAGAGAGGGGGTGGGATGTGAACCTAGCTGGCGGTCTATGTTAGGGTGATGGATGGGGCTGGGATGGTGGAGGGATGGGGGTGTGGAGGGCGGCAGGGGGTGGGGTGGTGGTGTGGGGTGGGCAAGTCTTTGACCTTGGCCATGGATGGAACAGTAAGCGCTAGCTCAGATATCTCACATGATACCCAGACATAGCGGCTCATTACGGAAGAGAGAAGAGCCCCTCTGCCTTTCCCTATGCAAAGTGCACAGCTCACCACTGGCTGGGTGACAGGGGCTAGCCTAGCACTGCTGACCTAACAATAAGACAAGGGGGCCATCCCCATCACCCAGCAACCACAGCTCAGCACAACGGCTCTTTCATCCGTTAGGCTGACCAACATCCTTTACTTGGCACCTCGACAGGTACTTACTTATGCATATAAAGCCAGCAACATTGTACTTTGTGACAGGGAATGGTGAAGGTTGTTCTGTCAACTAACAGCTTAGAATATAGATTCAAAGTGATCATTATATTATATATATTGTTATGAATGACAGAATCTAAGTGTTATTGTGTTATTTTAATCTGACCTCATTGAGGTGCTGTGCAAATGTGAACCATCCAGAAACACCTGGGTTTGGAACACAACACATCTTATGCATAACTACAGGTGTATCAGCACAGTTGTACATCATCCTGTACATGGGTGCTGTGTATTGACTGAACTGTGTAGTCCTTAAATAAACCACGTCCTTCATATTGAAGCAACTGTACGTACATATTGTTTATCGTTTCCTCTTTTTAAATGCATTTAAACCTCTCCGCCCCCACTGTAAAAATCAAACTCCTGGCTCCACTCTGAGAGCACTAGCGTTGCTAATGGTAATCCCTGAAAGCTGGGTTATTGATGGCTTTGACTCACTCTTTCTTTAATAACGGCCATGTTGTAAACCCTTTTATCATCACACTTTACGACGCAGGAAGTGACCTCAGGGACAGGGCTCATCTTCTCAATGCCGATTGGACAGCTTAGATAAATACAATGAACCTTTTGTCAAGATGCAGCATTAGACACCTGTTTTCTAATATAATTTTCAACATTCACCCTGTAGTAAAGCTCATCTTCAGTGGTTTCTCTCATGACTATCTTTGTGGCCATATTGTATTCAGATTTGTATGGTGCTTGTCATTGACCCAGGATGGAGCAATTTCCAATCATGTAAATTCATATCAATCATATTGGTTGATGAGTTAACAATCATGGATTTGATAGGTGTACTGTAAGGTAAGATGATGTCTAGTCCAAAACATTAGTACACCCCTGATAATTAAAAAGTAAGACACGGCAGACGATGTCTAGGAGAAGCTGCATGTTGGAAGCAAAAAATTGCACATCCGCTGTGAGGGAATTTCAAAATGGCCGCTGGGCACACGGCAGGAACAGATGGCGTGTTAATTTAAATGTTGGGTCTCAGATGAGAGGACATTACCCCGTGTCAACACAGAGCTGCGGTGTCTTCCCTCTCTTTACCGTGTATGTGTGATTGGAGGTTTGTGTGTGTGTGTGTGTGTGTGTGTGTGTGTGTGTGTGTGTGTGTGTGTGTGTGTGTGTGTGTGTGTGTGTGTGTGTGTGTCTTTGTGTGTACACACACTCAGCACACCATACAGTGCCTTCAGAAAGTATTCACACCCCTTGAATTTTTCCACATTTTGTTGTTACAGCCTGAATTTTAAAAAAATATATTTTTAAAGTTCACAATAAAAAATATGCTTAACAAGTTACATAATAAGTTCCAATGCAGAATCCAGTGCAGATAAATGCAGGTCCATCCCATCTACACACCCAGTGTGTGTGAATGTGTGTGTGTGTGTGTGTGTGTGTGTGTGTGTGTGTGTGTGTGTGTGTGTGTGTATGTGTCCAGACGTCTGCAGCATGCAGCCCTGTCTCTTCCAGGGTGGACAGGCCTATCTGCTCCAGGGTAACCTCTTATCAGAGCCATCGGCATCGCTCGAGCGGCATGGCATGATCAATAATCAGAACTGTTAATCAATGGTATTCTAAATAAGCATTGATCGGGCCCACAAGGTTAGCCAGCTTTATCGGTTTACATTAAGCAAAGCAACACAATAGTTAAAGCCCCATACCTGGGACAGGCCTGGTTAACCTCTGGTCATCCCTCTCTCGAGACAGGGAGGAAGAGAAGGAGGGATGGCCTCTCTTTCTTTTGGTGTTTAACTTCAGTATGGACAAACTTTTAAATTCTCTTCCGTGTTTATTGTTGTGTTTCAAAACTAACTTCAATCAAATGATATTATTCTGTTATATATCCTGTGACCACATACAGTTGAAGTCAGAAGTTTACATACGCTTAGGTTTGAGTCATTAAAACTCGTTTTTCAACCACTCCACAAATGTCTTGTTAACAAATTATAGTTTTGGCAAGTCGGTTAGGACATCTACTTTGTGCATGACACAAGTAATTTTTCCAACAATTGTTTACAGACAGATTATTTCACTTTTAACCGTATCACAATTCCAGTGGGTCAGAAGTTTACATACACTAAGTTGACTGTGCCTTTAATTAAACAGCTTGGAAAATTCTTTAGAAGCTTCTGATAGTCTAATTAATTTTTTAATTTTTAATTTTATTTATTTCACCTTTATTTAACCAGGTAGGCTAGTTGAGAACAAGTTCTCATTTGCAACTTCGACCTTGCCAAGATAAAGCGTAGCAATTCGATAATTGACATAATTTGAGTCAATTGGAGGTGTACCTGTGGATGTATTTCAAGGCCTACCTTCAAACTTAGTGCCTCTTTGCTTGACATCATGGGAAAATCATAACAAATCAGCCAAGACCTCAGAAAAAGAATTGTACACCTCTACAAGTCTGGTTCATCCTTGGGAGCAATTTCCAAACACCTGAAGGCACCGTGTTCATCTGTACAAACAATAGTATGCAAGTATAAACACCATGGGACCAAGCAGCCGTCATACCGCTCAGGAAGGAGACATGTTCTGTCTCCTAGAGATGAATGTACTTTGGTGCAAAAAGTGCAAATCAATCCCAGAACAACAGCAAAGGACCCTGTGAAGATGCTGGAGGAAACGGGTACAAAAGTATCTATATCCACAGTAAAACCAGTCCTATATCGACATATCCTGAAAGGTCTCTCAGCAAGGAAGAAGCCACTGCTCCAAAACGCCAGACTATGGTTTGCAACTGCACATGGGGTCTGATGAAACAGAAATAGGACTGTTTGGCCATAATGACCATCGTTATGTTCGGAGGAAAAGGGGGAGGCTTGCAAGCCAAAGAATACCATCCCAACCGTGAAGCACGGGGGTGGCAGCATCATGTTGTGGGGTGCTTTGCTGCAGGAGGGACTGGTGCACTTCACAAAATAGATGGCATCATGAGGGAGGGGAATGTACATGGATATATTGAAGCAGCATCTCAAAACATCAGTCAGGAAATTAAAGCTTGGTCGCAAATGGGTCTTCCAAATGGACAATCACCCCAAGCATACTTCCAAAGTTGTTGCAAAATGGCTTAAGGACAACAAAGTCAAGGAATTGGAGTGGCCATCAAAGCCCTGACCTCAATCCTATAGAAAATGTGTGAGCAGAACTGAAAAAGCATGTGCGAGCAAGGAGGCCTACAAACCTGACTCAGTTACACCAGCTCTGTCAGGAGGAATGCGCCAAAATTCATCCAACTTATTGTGGGAAGCTTGTGGAAGGCTACCTGAAACATTTAACCCAAATAAACTATTTAAAGGCAATGCTACCAAATACTAATTGAGTGTATGTAAACTTCTGACCCATTGGGAATGTGATGAAAGAAATACAAGCTGAAATAATACTATTATTCTGACATTTCACATTCTTAAAATAAAGTGTTGATCCTAACTGGCCTAGGACAGGGAATTTTCACTCGGATTAAATGTCATGAATTGTGAAAAACTGAGTTTAAATGTATTTGGCTAAGGTGTATGTAAACTTCTGACTTCAACTGTACTCGATGTATTGCAAAACCGGTTTTCCAAATTCATATATTTTGTCAATTGGCTGTGTTTGTCCATTACTCTGCCTGCAGTGGCATCTCTTTATCATTGCTGTCACGAGCTACCTCATTTAAATACAATGAAGAGCCTGTTGCATCTCATTATCGACACGGCCATGTAGACAGAGGTCACTGGTACGTGTCACCCTCACAAAACATCCGAGTCTCCCCGGAGGCGTCTGGGTGAGAGGGGGTGAGGAGGGCTGAGGAGGGTGAAGAGGATGAGGGGGTTATGGAAGGGTGAGTGGCGAGGAACCCCTGCTGGTGTTCACCCAGGGCGAGGCATGTCCTCCTAATTACCCTACACTGGAACACAGGAACACTGGAACACAAGGCCAACTGTCATCCGGACATCTCAGATGATGTACAGAGGCAAATACTGTAGGTTTGGATGTCTTTACTATTACGGTCTGTGGAATAGATGGGATATCTTTCCTATATGTTTTGGCTCTACCACTTATAAGAGATGATTATTGGCATGGCATTTCATTTGAGAGGACAATCATACATTATTTGTATATGCAAGTCTCTCCTGATTTTTCCAGCATCAAACTGTTTGGACAAGTCTTTCCTAGTGAAGCTAGTACACTTGTGAGTATCATAGAGAGCTTTCACCTGCCACACACTCACACTGTGTGATGGGAGTGCTTCAATTTCACGGCATCTGGTGAGCCGACACGCTTCTCATCTTCTCCTATAAAATATGACAACTGTCCCGGTGGCGCGTTCACCCTGGAACACTGCCTGTGTGGGCAAGGGTGGAAAATAGAAGAAATAACCCTTTTAGCCTCCCTCGCTCGAGCAGAGCCGAGCAAAATGATTAGCGTGCTGCTAACACGGAGGCTCTAGTTGTTTAGCTCTACTGTACTGTCTGTGCTTCTCTGCCAGACCTACAGCTTAGCTCCTCTCAGCCCCTGAGAGGAAGGCCTTACGCGGGTACAATTCATACAATGTATCAGTCATATAATTTTTTTTTTTAGGTTCATCAGGACAAGCCTACAAATAACAGGTATTAGTGGTAGTTCAAATTCATAAGATGTTGTTTAGTGGCTTGGGTGTGAAAAACACACTTTACAAATTAAATCAATTATTATTATTATTATTATTATTATTATTAACAGAGATAGCAGATAAATACTTGCAGCGGATGTGGTATTTCAGAGCTCGTTTTTCTCTTGCTCTCACCATCTCTCTCTCTTTCTCTATCATACACACACACACACACACATGCACGCTAAACATAAAAACAGAGTCAAGTTCGCAAACATTTGGCATGGGGCAGTTTGGGAATTGCCAGTGAGCGGAGAAAACAAAATCTGCTAATTTCGCAATTTGTATGGTCTGTTATCTATTATGCATGATATCAGTTCCTACATGGCTACTAAACACACAGAAACACAAGGAGTAGCGAGCTGTGGTGTTGATGCTTCTTTGATCTCCCAAATGTAGGATTTGTTTCCCTCTCATAGCTTCCTGTCTCTCCCTCTCTCCTCCAAAACCTCTCACCCCTATAGTCTATGAATCCCATCAGTTCTGCAGCCTCCCGCTCTTTCCCATCTCCATCTCTTTCTTCCTATCTCTCTATCTTTCTCCGGCTCGTTCTCTTTGGCCCTTGTGACAGCCACTGTTCCCCCCTGGAACCTCCCCATCTCCTACCCATCTCCCAGGCTATTAGAAGCTGCTCTCCTCTCATCTCCCAGGCTATTAGAAGCTGCTCTCCTCTCATGTCCCAGGCTATTAGAAGCTGCTCTCCTCCCCATCTCTGAGGCTATTAGAAGCTGCTCTCCTCCCCATCTCCCAGGCTATTAGAAGCTGCTCTCCTCCCTATCTCCGAGGCTATTAGAATCTGCTCTCCTCCCTATCTCCCAGGCTATTAGAAGCTGCTCTCCTCCCCATCTCCGAGGCTATTAGAAGCTGCTCTCCTCCCCATCTCCCAGGCTATTAGAAGCTGCTCTCCTCCCTATCTCCGAGGCTATTAGAATCTGCTCTCCTCCCCATCTCCCAGGCTATTAGAAGCTTCTCTCCTCCTCATCTCCCAGGCTATTAGAATCTACCCTCCTCCCCATCTCCCAGGTTATTAGAAGCTTCTCTCCTCCTCATCTCCCAGGCTATTAGAAGCTGCTCTCTTCCCTCTCTGTCCCCCCATGTTTTACCATTAGAAGACATGCATCTTGAGAGACCGCCGCTCTGTGCCGCGTGGTCCTCTGTGTTTTGATTAATATTTTAGCAGCCACAGGGATGAAATGGGTCTTCCTCACAGATCTTCCGTTATGGAGGGGAAGATGCATGAAGAAGAGGAGAACGGAAGGATGATTGAAGAGGAGTGCTGGGGTCTATATTATTTGTATAGTTGTGCTGTAAAAAAATAAGTGCCTCCCGAGTGGTGCAGCGTTCTAAGGCACTGCATCACAGAGATCCATGTTCGAGACCGGGCTGTGTCGCAGCCCCGCCACCGGGAGATCCATGAGGCGGCGCACAATTGGCCCAATTGTCCGGGTTGGGGAGGGTTTGGCCGGCCGGGATGTCCTTGTCCATCGCACACTAGCGACTCCTGTAGTGGTGCCGGGTGCATGCACGCTGACAAAGTCGCCAGTTGTACAGTGTTTCCTCCGACACATTGGTGTGGCTGGCTTCCAGGTTATGCGAGCACTGTGTCAAGAAGCAGAGCGGCTTGGCAGGGTCGTGTTTCAGGGGACGCATTGCTCTTGACCTTTGCCTCTCCCGAGTTCATATGGGAGTTGCAGTGATGGGACAAGACTATAACTACTAATTGGATATCACGAAAAACTGGGGAGATAAATGGTTAAAAAGTAATAATAATAAAAATGTATAATTTAAAGATATATGCAGTTGAAGTCAGAAGTTTACATAGGTTGGTTAAGGGCGCTGTACTGCAGTGCCAGCTGTGCCATCAGAGACTCTGGGCTCGCGCCCAGGCTCTGTCATAACCGGCCGCGACCGGGAGGTCTGTGGGGCGATACACAATTGGCCTAGCGTCGTCCGGGTTAGGGAGGGCTTGACCGGTAGGGATGTCCTTGTCTCATCGTGCACCAGCGACTCCTGTTGAGGGCCGGGTGCAGTGCGCGCTAACCAAGGTTGCCAGGTGCACGGTGTTTCCTGCAGCTGGCTTCCGGGTTGGATGCGTGCTGTGTTAAGACGCAGTGCAGTTTGGTTGGGTTGTGTATCGGCGGACACTTGACTTTCAACCTTCGTCTCTCCCGAGCCCATACGGGAGTTGTAGCGATGAGACAAGATAGTAGCTACTAAAAAAACAATTGGATACCATGAAGTTGGGGAGAAAAAGGGGTAGAGTAAAAAAAAAAACTAATTTTTCAACACAAATGTCTTGTTAACAAACTATAGTTTCGGCAAGTTGGATTGGACATCTACTTTGTGCCACAAGTAATTTTCCAACAATTGTTTATAGACATATTATTAGCGTGGCTTCTGATTGGTCAGACCAGCGTTGAATGGTTCTTGTCTCTGGTACATCCTGTTTGAGTTTTTGCCTTTAAGATGAAAGGAGCAAGATGGCGTCGTGGTCTGATTTGCCAAAGAGAGGGTGGGGGAGGTCTTTGTATGCATTGCGTAAGTTAGAGTAGCAGTGGTCGAGGGTGTTGCGCATGCGCATAGCACAATCAATATGCTGGAAGAATTTAGGTAGACTTGTTCCCAGATTTGCTTTGTTAAAATCACCAGCTACAAGAAATGCAGCCTCAGGATGTATGGTTTCCATCCCTATTAGTAAGCATATTTCCTTTGCCAAGATAATCCATCCACCTGTCAAGTGTGGCATATCAAGAAGCTGATTAAACAGCATGATCATTGCACAGGTGCATGGCGAGAATTAAAGTCCACTCTAAAATGTGCAGTTCTGTCACACAACATAATGCCACAGATGTCTCAGGTTTTGAGGGAGCGTGCAATTGGCATTCTGACTGCAGGAATGTCCACCAAAGCTGTTGCCAAAATAATGAAATGTTCATTTTGCTATAATAAGCCGCCTCCAACCCGCCTCACAACCGCAGACCACGTGTAACCATGCAAGTCATGCAAGCCACATCCGGCTTCTTCACCTGCGGGATGGTCTGAGACGAGTTACCCGGACAGCTGATGAAACTGTGGGTTTGCACAACCGGATAATTTACGCACCAACTGTCAGAATCTGTCACAGGGAAGGTCATCTGCGTGCTTGTTGTCCTCACCAGGGTCTTGACCTGACTGCAGTTCGGCATCGTAAACGATTTCAGTGGACAAATGCTCACCTTCGATGGCCACTGGCACGCTGGAGAAGAGTGCTCTTCACGAATGAATCCTGGTTTCAACTGTACCGGGCAGATGGTGTCATGTGGGCAAGTGGATTGCTGATGTCAACATTGTGAACAGAGTGCCCCATGGTTATGGTATGGGCAGTGTCATGACCCAACTTAGTGTTATTTCTGTCGATCGCTTTCAGGAGCGACCTGGCTCGGTCATAAGGAATTCCTAGAGCAGAGGAAATATGGCCAGCCATTACGGAAATTGGAGCAGGTATATTCGTTTGACCGAAGCGAAGTCATTATCTCTCTACCTCTCGCATTAGGTAACGCGAAGAGTATAAGAGTTGAACGTGAGACGTCACCTAGTAAACCCGATCCCTTGTTGGAGGGAACTTCCCTTGTGCGGCGAGGTGGAAACCCTAGCTAACAAAGGGGAGCAGCCATTTTTGTTTACCTCTTTGTTCAGAGTGAATTTCCGCGCCAGGAGGGATTCCTGTGAGATCTCAGCTTGCGCTATCAGTAACCTCTGGCGACAAATCGCCAGTCATTTTTCGTGAAATAATTCAGGTTACGCTGTAGGATATAAAACCAGTCTCAACTGATTGGATAATATTGTCTTTCAATTTTATACATACATTAAATTGATACACTACCTTTCCAGGTTGGTTATTGGAATAATACACAAACTAATGTATTCTAACCAATGAGACATGGTTAAACTGTTCCACATTAACTTAGACATAGCAACTATTTCAGGTTAATTAAAGCTAATTCCTGTAGCCTATATGGGGCTGACTAATAATTCAAATTAATTAATTAATTAAATCTGTTTTACCAGCTTAATGGTGTTTAGGGAGACCTTTTTACAGCATTGTGAAATTCTACCTTCAGATTTTATTCTACCTGGTCGATTTTAGCTTGTGTTAACAGTGACCTCCGGTGGTGAAGAATCACCAGTAATTATTTTTAAATGATTCAGCTAATGCTGTACGATATCTAACCAGTCTCAACTGATTGGATATCATTGGCTCATTCAATTTAATTACATACATTAAATTGCTACACGACCTTTCCAGGTTGATTATTGGAATAATATGCAAACTAATGTGTTCTAACCATAGTAGTTAAACTTTTCAACATTAACTTAGAGATAGCAACTCTTTCAGGTGAATTAAAGTTAAAATTCCCAAATAGCCTATATAGGTTACATTTATCATTAAAATCGATTTGATCAATTAAATCTGTTTTGGCAAGTTCAGTAATAACCAACTCACATTACTGACCCAGTCTTGATGATTCTTTGACATTTACAAACTGAGTTAAATCGTGTTTGCAGCCTCCAACTCAAAAACCCAAACATTATGTAAATTGAAATAACTGATAATCATAACAATGCGCAATCCATCAAATGGGTTTCCACCCATTTCCCCTCTAATCAGTGGACCTTCACCCACGGAAAGATTGATCGCTGACCTCAGCAACGATGCAAATCCTAACTATGCCGAGAGGCTGGAAATGTTAGATTTCGATGCCATAAGCGAGAAAAATGCAGAAATTGCGACAGATGCTCTTCAAAATAGACCATCAGGCGGAGGCCTGGTAAAGGTTCTCTCCAGTTTAGCCCTCAACTATGCCCACCAGCAGATATGAACAGTGCACCAGTACCTCAGTGCCCAGCAGAGGCACGAGCAGGAAGCTGGGGAATTCAAGGCACAGGTGGAGAGAACCAGGGAGCTGGCATCGAAAGCCGAAAAGGAAAAGCTACTGCTAGCCGAGGAACTGTGTGTGAGGACAGATAAATTGGAAGATCTGTCTAACACTTATAACAAAGAACGCGAACAAACTCTTGACCAAGTCCGTATTCTCAAGGAACAACTCGTTTTAGCCAAAACTAAATACGCAAAACTAGATGAATCTGACGAGCTAGCTAGAAAAAGGGGCAAAATTCATGGTTGTGAATGAAACCACTCAAAGCAATACTGCTCTATTCCAAAAGCTGCAGACCAAAGACGATCAGTTAATGAACACAATGACCAAGTTGGAGGACAAAACAGCAGAACTCATCGAAGTCACTGATATAATGAAGGATGAGAAAGACCAGGTGAGAAAGTTGGAAAAGGTGACCTCTAAACAAAAGGAGGACATTGCATCACTGGATCTCTCAATCCACACCCGAGACCTCTCACTGCAAACCATGACAGATAAGTATGAGGCCAAGTGGAGCAAGGGCGACACCTACGTGTCTAAAATAAACACCCTCAACTCTCAGGTAGGTATCATCTGGAGGAACTCCAGAACAGCCACGCGCTATCGCAGGACAACCAAACCAAGCAACCTAGCTCACATCCGGAGCTCAGAGACCGAGGGAATGTAGATGACAGGAGATTTCAGCCTCTTTCTCTTGGCCATTCGGCCCACAGTGAATTGGGGCCTCCTCGCAAACACAACAACAGCTTGACTTTTCCTCTTGGCCTTTCGGCCCACAATTCCTCACGGGAGAGTGCAGATGCTCCAGTCGCACTTGGCGGGGATCGCCTTGACAAAATCGTCAAAAAAGTCTGCTTCTTTGACCCAGTTCCAGGAAAGCCAAACGACACTGAGACATTCTTAGCAGACATAGAGGACGCCTTGGATGGCTACCCAAATGCTACAAATGCAGACAGGCTCTACCTTTTGAAGCGAACATCCAACAGACACGTGACAAGGTTCATCAGTCTACAAGAGCAACACGTGCAAAACGACTATGCTAAACTTGCCACAGTGGTTCTGCGACTCGCAAACACGATAGCTCGTTGGCTATCAATATCAGACAAGCTCGAAAAGAACATCCACAAGCCTACTATCACCGGCTTCGTTCAGCTTACATTGACATGCTCACTGAAACCGGAATGGAAGATCTATGCCATTTAAACAAATGTTCCTGTCAAACATGTCTCCCAACTTCATTAACTACTTGGACCCAACTGCCCACGTTGGGTTGCCAATCTCGACGCTCTGAGAATTTGCAAGCACCGCTTTTGAAGCATCAAAAGCAAGCTGGACTAAGAGCCTGGGCACCTCAACTTTCGAGCTCAGGCGTGAACCATCACTCGAATTAGAAGGTGCTGCATCGGGGACATGTGCGGTAAATGATGACGATCAAAGGGGGTGGCTACCAAGTAACCACCACCTCGACAACCACCGTCGTAACATAGCTACGATGAACGTCCACAATCTAACAGGTCCTGTAGAGATAAACCTAGCCTGCACCTAACTTTCACAAAGGGTCAGGACCTAAGGGTAACAAGCGTAACAAGGGCAACAAAGTGTTCAACAATGATCTAAACGCTAACCAAAATTATCTAGAAGCTCTGATAAGAGATGTAGTGCATCGGAAGAAATCTGAGAAAGAGGACAAGGATAAGGATAAGGATAAGTCATCTTGACGATGCGTAAAATCGTTGGAAACCAAGTCCGCCGAAACTCATGCAATTCGAGAGGAAGCAAACATTTCCATTACCCCCGCCCCCACTCAAATCCCCGTCCAGGAACCGCTCTTTCTAGACACAAGCCCGCAGGTTTTGTCTACAGACTTGGATACGAATGTGGAGATGCACAAGATAAGCAGCTTTGCAACAGATGATTCCTCTCCCATTCTGATAGAGGACCCTGGAGTGATCTGTCTTTGACCTGTCACATGCATACCTGAACAGTCCTGGAGGACTGTTTGACCTGTCACGCTCTGATAGATTCGGGTTCGACAATTTCCCTCATATCCAAAACCTTGCTGGATAAACTAAAAAGGGCAGTGGACCCTGCAAAACGTTGGTTAAAAACAGAACATTGCGATACGAATCTTCGAGGCTTCACGCAAGCTACCTCGCCCCTAACCAAGCTTCTCCTACTTAAACTCAACTTCGAAAGCGTGTCACTGATCCACCCCGTGTATGTGACTAGCATTGAAATTGGACAGAGGCTGATCGGGATCGATTTAATTGACCATTTGGTACCACTATTGGATTGGAAAACCAATCAAATCTGGTCACAAATACCTATGCCAACTCTGTTGACTTTACATTCTTCCAAGGCTACCCGCCATACTTTGCTCAACGACGTGGGCTCGACATCAGCATCTGACGCAAACCCGGTGAACTTGGCCATGAGCCCGCCATTGGTGGGAAATGACAAGGTGAGTTCAACTCGGAACTTAACCGAACATGAGGTTTTCCTGTGTGGCTTGGGTGACTCACCAGTCGACACTTACCACCCTCCTCTGATAGGGGGCGTGTGCCTAAACGGCACTATGGTTGAGGATGCCAGACTGGCAACCTGGTCAGAAAAATCTGCAATCAGTTTGGAAATGTTCAACGAAATTTTGAATACGGCGAACTGCCATCCCCTTGTGCCGAAAACGTTTAGATTTCCACTGGGAACGACTCCCCAGACGACACTCATTGCAGTAGGGGTGTGTGCGCTATCGATCCGCATTGGACCCAAGGCAGTATCTCACTACTTACTGATTGTCGTGGACCTCCCACGGAGCGGACATTTTGGTAAGATTGGGTGTTAAACTCGACACCATACACCAAGTTCTTTGGTCTTTGGCGCAGCCAAACCAACATGCCTTGTCTTTCGACCCGGTGCAAATGGCATCCGGGCAGACTATCCCTGAAGCTTGCAAGGTGATAACTGAGTCCGCCATGTTGATTCCGGGAAGAACCACAGAGGTTTCTGTAAGACTGAACCTGGCTCCCGGATACCGGATGGAAGGCACCACTGCGTTCTTCCAACCCTCTAAGCAACTATTCAACTTGGGGCTAACTATCAATGGCAACCCGCTGTTGGAATTAACCGCTAGATCCACTTACCTCCTGGTACAAAATCTGACTCAAGCGGATATTTCCATTTCTCGGCACACTCAGCTAGGAACATTGATCGATTATTCCTTCCATGATTTTGAACTGGTTGTTCCCGTGATTGGGCCTCTTCCGTCCTCCCTAGACCTAGATGGAGAGGGAGGTACGCCCGTATTGCCACTTGACGACACATGAACGTTCAGGCTGGATATTGATTCTGACAGCAACCTGTTAACATATTCCATCGTCACGGAGGATTATATCGCGTCTCCTTCTGCATGCGAAGTACACTCTTGTGAGGTAACAACGATGACTCTCCCAAAAGTGACATGCCATCACTACCCGATGAAGACCTGTACAATGTCGTAGCGGTACAAGAGATGATCAATTCCTTATTAGCTAAATGGATAATCAGGGAATGTAACAGTACGTACAGCACTCCCGTGTGGCCCGTTCTAAAACCAACGGATAAATGGCATCTTACGGTTGACTATAGAGAACTCAACAAACTGGTTCCGTTGTCCCGTTGGCCAATGACACAGCAAAACCAAGAGATGCCAAAGGTGGCAAACGCCAAGTACTTCTCCACCGTCGACGTGGCTAATGGTTTCTGGACCATGACAGTCGACCCTCGTGACCAACACAAGTTGGCTTTCTCTTTCTCGAACAAGCTCTTCACGTTCAGTTGTTGCCCATTCGGGTATGCAAACTCCCCCTCAGAGTTCAACATCTTCCTGCACAAGGCAATGCCAGACGCAGCCTATAGGGAGACGATAATCTATGTGGACGACATTCTCATGGGAATCTCATCACATCACCTCAATGAAATGGACCACGTTCTCACCCAACTCGGGACTGCAGAGGCTAAGTTGGCCATCATGAAAGGACAATGGTGCAGGACAAATGTAAACTACGTTGGGCTTCTGGTGGGTGCCGAGGGCATCCTACCACAGTCTAACCGAATCCAAATAGTCCGCAACATCAAAACACCGACGAACCTTCATGAGGTGCGCAGCTTCTTGGGAGTGTGTAATTACTCCCGTTAATTCATCGAAAACTACGCCGACTTGTCAAAACCGTTGACCCGTCTTCATCAGAAAGACACCCCATTCGTTTGGGATGTCACTCACAACGAAGCTGTGGCTTCCTTGAAAAACCTGCTTTGTGAGGCACCATGCCTGGTATACCCCAACAAAGACAAGACATTATTTTTGGAAGTCGGTTTCTCAGAGCACTGCCTTAGCGCTGGGTTGTACCAAAAATACGACCAAGATAAATGTTTGGTTGCTTACGCGAGCAAAACACTCAACCCTGCTGAACACAAATACTCAGATAGCGAAAAAGCGCTGCTGTCGACAGTCTGGGCAATCAAACACTTCACCAGTTATGTCGGCGGACAAAAGGTGATCATAGAAAAATGTCACCAGCCTGTGACTTTTCTGAAAAGCCAACGAATCCGTGAGGGTGCTGTACACAACAGCAGGATAGCGGCTTGGCTTATGACGCTGCAGAGCCATGATGTAGTAATTAACTACGCCAAATTGAAAAACCTGCCTTTGGGCAGTGCTTTGGTGGTGTGTCAACGCTGTCGTGACGATGAAACCGACTCCGTACACCCCAGCGTGACATCACTCCGCCATTGCCTTCGAACCATCACTACTTCGAAGAGAACGTGTGTCTTGAAATGCCGATGGCATTTGTAGATGGCTGTTCTTACCGCCATCTAGACCACTTGCAAGCTGGGGTGGGATTGGTATGGCACAACGATATTCCGTGCAAACCACTTCAATTTCAGCTTGGCATCAAGACCAGCCAGTTTGCAGAAGTGGCTGGCGTGCTGATCACCCTGCAAACGGCGGTGAAACACGGATTGTCAGAACTGGCGATCTGCACAGACTCAAACTACGCGAGACTCACCTTCTTATGCCACTTGCCGTTTTGGAAACAAAATCACATGACTACTTCAAGTGGTAAAGAGGTGAAAAACAAAGAGCTCATCCTAGCTTGTGATGACCTCATCACCAAACACGACATACAGGTGTATTGGAAGAAAGTCAAAGGACACTCTAAATCACCTGGTCGTGGCAAACTTGGCAACGACCATGCCGACAGCATGGCGAAATCCGGTGTAATTCATGGCACCCCTTGGGTGTTTGATGCTCGAGATGAAAAAATCACTGAGGAAGCTATGGTGTCTGCGGTAACACGTAGCCATGTAGAACCACAGAAAACGTCTTCGCACAAACATAATGTGTTGCTAACGCAGTCATTCCTGAATGGGGACCTGGTAGCACTGCAACACAAAGATGAGTCCCTCGCCACATTGATGGCGTTCTTGTCGAATCCTGTCAACCACCCAGTGTCCGAACTGGCTTTGGCACCTTCACACGACTTGCATTCGCTGTACGCAACTAAACAGAACCTCACGCTTGTAGATGACCTACTGGTGTATGCTTCAGAAACCGACACCACTCGAAGGTGGGTGGTTCCTAAACCACAGAGGGGGATAATGATAGCCCATGCCCACGACGAGCCATGTGGAGGCCATAGGGGTGTCAAGGCTACATGTGAAACATTGCGACAGGTGGCCTACTGGCCTCACATGGAACAAGACGTGGCACAATATGTGAGGGGGTGTCTAGTTTGCGTCCAGTTTCAACCCTCCAAGCAACTTCACAGAGCACCCCTGCAACGCAAGGGTGTGTCTTACCCCTGGAGCTCGATCCAGAACGACTGGGTCGGCCCAGTTGCCAGGTCGGCCAGAGGCAACAAGTATCTCCTCACAGTGACTTGCGCATTCAGAAAGTGGGTGAAGTGCCTGCCGGTGACCAATGACACAGCGGAAACCACGGCCGTTCTTTTGCTAAACCACGTTTTCAGTCGTTTCGGCCTGCCAGGAGAAACAGTGGACAGCGACAGAGGAACCCACTTTTCGGCAGCTGTAATGACCGAACTGTGGAGGCTTCTGGGAGTCAAAGCTAAACTCCACATCGCATCCCACCCTAGGAGCTCGGGCAGGGTTGAAAGGAGCAACCAAACTATCATCAGAATCTTGAGGAAGTATGTGGCAACCAAGCACAAAGATTGGGACCTCAAACTCCCATTGGTACTGATGGTGATTAGAGCCACACGCAACAGGTCTACAGGAATAACACCCTTCGAGATGATGACGGGCCGGCAAATTACGCTTCCACTGCATCTCCTGTACCAACCGGGAGATGTCGCCGCAGCCACCGCCTACACGGCTCATCAATACGTTACCGACCTGCGGAACCATCTCCAGACTACCTTTGCGTATGCTCAAGGACAGTAGGAAAGAAGTGCAGAAGGTGACAAGACCTATTACGACAAAAAGGCCTCACGCCAGGTGTTCGAGGTCGGGGATAAGGTGTGGTACTACATATACACCAAAGTTTCTGCACCACTGGACGGGGCCACACGAGATTGTGGTGAAGCTATCACCTGTAGCTTACCAGATCAGAATCAGCAAAGGTCGACAAAACGCCACATTAAAGTGGGTCCACCGGATCCAAATCAAGTTGTACACTCCCCCCATGGAAATAGAAGGGGTGCTAGCCAGCACCGAATAGATAAAAACCTAGTAAAGTCAGAGCTGCTAAGGCAATTCTTAAGTACCCTCAGCTGATCCCTTCCAGGAGATCAGTATGTTGCACCTAACATATTTTATTCTCTTCCCAGCTACCAGATATACATCTGTTGACACTATTGATATCGTCCTGCACTGTACTGTTTCAAAATAAGAAAAACAGAAAAATAGTTGTCAAAACATTTTTGTTTACAAAAATAAATCATTTAAATAATCCAACAATCTCTGATTATGCGTTTCTGTAGGATGGAGTTCCTTTGGCTGAACCTGGCACTCTGCGCCCTGGTCAGAACCAACCCAGCAGACGTAATCACGAACGGACCCCCAACGGGAATCGTTCTCCTTCTGGTTCATCATCTGACACGGGGGTATAAAACCTGTGAGTAAAGAATTTACAGATAAGACTACGTGACCCAAGCTGCATCCAAGGTGTAGAAAAGTCAACGAACCCAAAACGCAACACAAGTTTGAAGACAAAGAAGTATTTTTCTACCCAAGCTACGGATGAGTAGCTGTGTCTAAGCGGGTGAATTCAAGTCGAACCACCTAGCCTCCACTCCCCATCGAATCGGAATATCTACACTGTTTCATTCCTACGCTGTGAGCTCTGAGCTACAGAGCTGTCTGTCCTCAGAAGATGGACCTCATGATGACATTACCATGCAGTAATTTAGTTAATAGACCAATAAGAAAGAGATTTCCAAACCTCTCTGCCAATAACAGGTCATTGTCAGTTTTCCCCTCCCTAATCAGACAACTTCCAGACAGTCCTAGAAAAAAAGCAGGTTTTGCTCATTTTTATGGAAATCTATTACAGTAAGGTCATTAATTGTTGCTCAGATATGATTTGATATTGATATAAAAACGGCTGCATTGGGCCTTGAAAATACATCATATTTCTAGTTGTGGGTTCAGGTGATGCATGTTTTCTGACATGCAGTATGTGACTTGGAAAATTATGACACAATAATTAAGGATTGATTAACATATGGTCAAGGTTACTGGCAAACAAATCATTCACACCTTACTACTGACCTCTTTAAGCTGATGTAAAGGTCTAATCACATTTCTTGATTTACATTGTTGGTTAAGGGCTTGTAAGTAAACATTCCACGGTAAGGTCTACCTACACCTGTTGTATTCGGCGCATGTGATCTCACAGCAATTTCTCACCCTACTCTCTGTCCATTCCCATATTCTTCTTGATTACATCGGCAATTGTCCCTTTATTTTCCTCAAGTTCCTTCAACTTCTGCTTGTCTCCCTCCTGGTTGGCACGCTGAATCTGGTTCTTGAGACTCGGCTCCAAGTGAGGCGTCAAAACGTTCTTCCTCATATTTTGGAAACATTCTGTGAGTTGAGCTCTCAGATTGTTATGGTCGTCAGCATATCTCTTGTGTCCTCTGACATGTTTCTTGGACTACACCTCTGTGGGCACATGGTGCATTTCTCTCTTAACATGACTTGGCAGAAGTAGGGTTGACAAGCTACGCAACCGGTTTGGCAGTTCATCTCACACACTGTGCAGCAGATTGCTACCTCCTCTGAAGGGATCCTTACCGGTTTGAAACAGTCCTCCAGCTTCAAGTGTTCCACCAGTACGTCTATCGTCTGTTTGGTGCGTTGGTGTTGTATTCTATTTAGCTTATCAAAGAACCCTCTCATGCTTTTCATGCCTTTTTCCCTATTGTCTCATACATGTTGTCATAGACAGGGTTTCTGGTCTGAAAGAGGTGAGTGTTGAACGTGAAGTGAACCGGAACCTTGTCGCCTAGGATAGGAGTTTGACCTCCATGATGATGTCGAAAACATCCGGTCTGGTCTCGTCAGAGTGAGTGATAAGGGTGATGATGTTGTCTTTCATGTCCTTGCCCAAGAGTGACAGGATGTCAAAGATGTTTCTATGATGTTCTGTCAGACGATTCTGCGTTGCCTTCACCACGTGGCAGACTGCATCGATGTCGTCCACTCTCTCCTCTTCCTGCAGCATTCTTAGTTTCTTTATCAAAGGTCTGAGTCCATCTCTGTCTTCTATCCGAGGTGTATCAATGATGGTGAGAGGCTGTCACAGAATTGGTTCTAGGATTGTGAGCCCAGCACGTCTCTCTGTCTTTGAAACGCTCTGTGATTTGGAACCTGGCGTTATCCTCCAACTTAACTCTGATGGCGAAGTTGATCATAGCGTTGACTCGTGGGGTCTTCCCTGCCCCAACCTCTCTTAGAATCAGCAGGGTCTTGTTCCTCTGGCAGGAGTTGTGTTTTTCTATGGTCCATTTCCTGACTCCATCCCTCCCATCCATGTCCTTCCACTTGGTCTAAAACAGGTACCTTGCAGGTGGCGCTGGGTTGATCACTATGCTGTGTTAGCAAGTTATGTTATTCTTCAATAATACAAACTCCAAATATATCAGGGGGAGAAAAATGGGTTTATTCATAGAGGACAAATCAAGATGTTATGCTGGGAGATAGATGTTCAGATGTTCAGTCTCCCCTGTCCTCAGCTTTTCACCACCAAACAAAGGAACAGGATGCCATTTATAACCCCCCACCCTAGCCTGGGGTTGACCAATCAGAAGTCCTTGCAGTACAACTTGGCCAATAACAAGTATCCTGCCCCTGACTCAATGTACAGACCAATGAAAATGTGGCACACGTAGTACACGTGAATTCAGGAGTGACATTCCACAGATCCTTAAAAGATGTTGAACTGAAACCCAACTCCTATTTACAATTCGCTATTGACCATTAGTAATCTAGTGCTCTTGTCCTCTCATCCTCTGAGTTGTGTATTTATCTTTACAATATTCTTATAGCTGTGTCTACTGATCGTCTCTTTCAATCTTGGAGGATGGTCACCGTTCAGTGAAGTCCCTGCAAAGTAGTCATAATCCCTTAGATTATTATGATTAGAATTACGATTATTCCAGGAAAATAGTTTTTATAAAATCAAGTGTATATATTTTTTATTAGATTTTATGTATGTAAATGATAATAGCTAGAAGCTTCACTTACCTCAAGATCTCTGGGTTGTTGACGGTTTCCATTTCAGTTCTCAATAATGTTCAATGAACCAGATAGAGTCTGTAGAGCTGATGTATCTCAGCACCTGAACTGTAAAGAAGATATGGTTAATAACAAGATACAATGGTTACATATTATATCACTAGAAATAATTTCCCCATCTACTGTATAGTAGTGACTGAGTTCAAATGAACGGAGGTCCAGTAGGATAGTTGAAACCCTGTCTGGTTGTGTTGCCTTACGTTCTGCAAATAGTTCAGGTTCAACTGGTTTCTGAAGTATGTAAAACGTTACTTCTTATAAACACTTCCCAGAATTATGTTGTACTCTCTATTACAATAAACAAAATATTGTATAATCTCTTAATATAATCACCAATACTAGATTTCAGTCAATATGAATCACAGGACCCATGAAAAAAATAAACGTGCATATGGATTTTATTAATATATACAGTATATATATATATATATATATATATATATATATATATATATATATATATATAGATAGAGAGAGAGAGAGAGAGAGAGAGAGAGAGAGAGAGAGAGAGAGAGAGAGAGAGAGAGAAAGCTATAATCATATGGATTCTCATCTGTTAAAACGTAATGTCAGAATAATGTAAACATTTTATGAAGTGCAACAAGGAAGCAAAAATAAACCTTATCTTTCCTCATTCCTTGAATATGCAGTTCACAGCAGAGTAAAAGAGAGCCCAGACAGAGAGCACAGATAAGAACTGGGTGAGATGTAGTATCGTTAGACAGATATGGTTTCAGAACTACGTTTTCGGCATTGTTAAATAATATGCATCTTAATATAGCAATGTTATTACCTTGATACACTGTGATTGTATTTTGATTATGATCTGTATCATTTGTTTTCCTAGAGGAACCATAGTTTATATTTTAACTCTTCCAGTGCTGCTCTAGGTCTGGTATGTGCTCAGTGCTGGTCTAGGTCTGGTATGTGCTCAGTGTTGCTCTAGGTCTGGTATGTGCTCAGTGCTGCTCTAGGTCTGGTATGTGCTCAGTGTTGCTCTAGGTCTGGTATGTGCTCAGTGTTGCTCTAGGTCTGGTATGTGCTCAGTGTTGCTCTAGGTCTGGTATGTGCTCAGTGCTGCTCTAGGTCTGGTATGTGCTCAGTGTGTTGCTGGTATGTGCTCAGTGTTGCTGTATAAATTCTAGGTCTGGTGCTCAGTGTTGCTCTAGGTCTGGTATGTGCTCAGTGTTGCTCTAGGTCTGGTATGTGCTCAGTGCTGCTCTAGGTCTGGTATGTGCTCAGTGTTGCTCTAGGTCTGGTATGTGCTCAGTGTTGCTCTAGGTCTGGTATGTGCTCAGTGTTGCTCTAGGTCTGGTATGTGCTCAGTGTTGCTCTAGGTCTGGTATGTGCTCAGTGCTGCTCTAGGTCTGGTATGTGCTCAGTGCTGCTCTAGGTCTGGTTTGTGCTCAGTGTTGCTCTAGGTCTGGTATGTGCTCAGTGCTGCTCTAGGTCTGGTATGTGCTCAGTGCTGCTCTAGGTCTGGTATGTGCTCAGTGCTGCTCTAGGTCTGTATGTGTCATGTGTCTGGTATGTGCTCAGTGTGCTGCTCTGCTCTAGGTCTGGTTTGTGCTCAGTGTTGCTCTAGGTCTGGTATGTGCTCAGTGCTGCTCTAGGTCTGGTATGTGCTCAGTGCTGCTCTAGGTCTGGTATGTGCTCAGTGCTGGGCCTGTTTTTACAGTCTCTTCCATTGATTCCTACTCTCTTTTATTTATGTTTGTTTACTGTGCCGTTTGACTCGAGAAGCTGCCTATTGTTTTTATTGTCCAAAGCAATGAAGGGTGCTTTTATCACCATTTGCCTCCAGGTCAAAGGTGACAATGGAGACAAATGGGCTACTGTACAGAGTGATGAACAGGCTGCTCTGAACCAGGGAACATGCATCCAATTCATGGATCGCAACGCTCCATTGTTTCACCATTGGAAGCGATTGACTGCATCCTGAAACAAATCGGCGTAAAGAATGAAACATTTGCCACGATATAAAGTAGGGCTGGGAATTGCCAGGGACCTCTCAATACGGTATTATCACAATACTTAGGTACCGATACAATATGTATTGCGATTATGACGATTCTATATGTATTGTAATTCGATATTGTGATTTTATTGCAATTCAATGTTCCAAACATATTACTCACCATATGTCTGCTGCAATGAGACAAGAGAGAGAGAGCCATGAGAAAACAGTTTTGATTGGTCATGGAAATAAAAGTGCTCAAAACCAACCAACACGGAGGACAAGCTATGGAGGAAAGTTTTGCTGCTAGTACAGCCAACTAGCGCAAAAATAATACGTCTATATTGTTAAAATTATATGATACGTTATATAATAAAAAATCATATCCCAATATGTAACTGTAACGATTTTTGCCCCCATCACTAATATACATTATATCGCAAACCAGGTAAAATGGGATTGTTTGTTCATGATTACATAAACAACCATTTTTCAGACATTGTAGATAGGTGTGAATCTGAAACATATTTTCGACCATGTTCAGTGAGGGAGATGACCAATACATTTCAGCAATACACCACTGTATGTTTCACTTTGCCTTGCGATCCATCTCCCAATAGTGCATTTTGAAACTCTGAGGACACGGCACTGCTGCATTGCATCCTGGATATCTCTGCCCCTCCACTTGGTATTTCTCTCAGACAGCGTAACCTTGGCAAAATGTCATGTGACTGCTGGCGCTAAACACTGCTTTGCCCATTAGTTGTGTTGGTTGACCAATAGATGAATTATTCCTGCTGTATTGCTCAGGAATGTATTCCCCTGGTGTTGCCACGTTGATGAAGTGCACTATGGAGGTTGAGTGTTAGTAATTGCACACTGTGTGTTTGGAGCAGTGGGCCACGTACAGTGAGAGGGGATGGCACATTAGCGAAATACAAATGAAGGATAGGCCTTACTGGTGCCGCTTCTTTTTTAAGCTCTTGCTAGTCCTTTTACACTGCCGTGTACTTGGGCCGGGCCTGGTTTTCATGCTTCTATCAGCTAGGTGTTGTCTGGCTAATGAAGGTTGGTTTTAATTTGGTTAAATGCTGCAGGGATCAGAGGTCTGGTATCTGTATGGATGGGATGGAGTTAAATGGGCGGCGTGGACGGGATCCATTGGCTTAAAGAGGCCCACCCCTCATTGGCTATTTATAGAGTGCATTATGCTGTGTGCAGGAGGACAGGGCACCTAGCAGGGGGGCTAATGCAAACATTAGGAGGCTCCTTGATAGAGCTTTAGCGACTGGTGGTATATTTCCACACACGACACACAAGGCGAGAGTGGGAGGATTGGAAAAATCTATGTGAAGTGCTTTGAATCCATCAGCCACACTGTCCAATGTACAACATCACAGCAAATAATGCATCTGTGAGGTCTATGTCAAATAGAATTGTACAGCAAGGCTTGGAATATATTTTAGCTCTAACCGTTATTTACTAAATTTAGCATTGAACATCGTTGTTCAAGTCCAACAGAATTTACCTTCAGAAAGCCAAGACATATGGTGGGAGCGAGGTGAAAAATAAGTTATTCGCAGGCAGTGAGAATTCCCTAACACCTTCTAT
Organism: Oncorhynchus tshawytscha; assembly: GCF_018296145.1. Taxonomy (NCBI): domain Eukaryota; kingdom Metazoa; phylum Chordata; class Actinopteri; order Salmoniformes; family Salmonidae; genus Oncorhynchus; species Oncorhynchus tshawytscha. The sequence goes on from NC_056432.1 coordinate 67,146,034, forward strand.
AGCATAGGGAGGGCGCCTTCCATAAGTCTGCTACAATACCATTAAGCATGTCACGTGAATAGGAAATTACAATAAACTGTGGACTAAGAATTCCCCCAGTCTCTCTCTTTTTTCTCTCTCTCCTCCTCTTCTCTCTCTTTCTCACTGTAATGTGGAGAGGTTTCTTCATTAAAACTGACAGAGGAGTCGGAGGCAGGGGAAGTGTTATAGCTCTGCAGACCTGTCACCACTTTCTCCACAAACTATCATTTAATGCTGTACAATAATTGAAATAATTATTTCATTTACTGACGAGCCTGCCAAATATTGAACTCGAAAACTGCCGACAGGAAAGATAATGTGTTCCCTCATGGCTTTTTCTTTTTAAATTCATTTTCTATTCTAATGTATTAAATGCATAAATGTCCTCGCTAATGGTTTGCGCAAGCCAGAGAAACAGCCCATTCAATTATGCATTTAGTGGGAGGTTTTATGCTTTAAACAAGAACAACTCTAATAAATGCCAATAAATCTGTGGAGGTGTCCATTTTTCTGCAGCCCTAAATGTGTGCTTAGTTAATCCCTTGCTCTGCGTCGGCCATTTTGCAGGAGGTAATGGGAAAGGTTTTGCAGCAAGCAGAACACTATTAGGAAAATAAGCATTAACATTTTTCAAAACTGGTAGAGAGAGGAAAGAGAGACCTCACACCTTAGTGTGAATCAATTCTGAGCAATATCCCCTCCAAGCAGTATGAATTCATTTTTTTCTCCAAAGTTTATTCTCTCTTATGCAGTCATATGGTAAGTGTTATTTTCTTAACCCTTTGCACTTGTTGGAATTGGTCTATATGGATAGAGATAAATTGAAATGTTTTATACAGAAGAAATATGAAAATGCATAAACATTGTATCAATTGAAAGGGGACATTTTGGAGATAATGGGAAGATTATTAGACCAAATGTGAGTACACAACAGTACTCTTAACACAAGACTGAATCCAAACATTATACTGTTGATTTTATGTGCGTTTTACATTTACTGTACTTTTCGCCCCATTTGCTCATAATGAAATCTGAAAATACTCTGTATACATTCATTAACTTAACAAAACTATTCCTGGAAAATGTGGGGCAGGTGCAACATAAGACAACACATTTGCAAGGGTTTGAGTGAGAGGACTAAATGGTGTCTCTAAGTGGCCACACACCTCTGCAAAGTGTGCACTGTTCTTAAGCAATTTCAATGCACTTTTATGTCTCCTAGCAGCATCCCGGAGTCGCCTCTTCACTGTTGACATTTTGACTGGTGTTTTACGGGTGCTATTTAATGAAGCTGCCAGTTGAGGATTTGTGAGGCGTCTGTTTCTCAAACTAGACACTCTAATGTACTTGTTCTCTTGCTCAGTTGTGCACCGGAGCCTCCCACTCCTCTGTCTATTCTGGTTAGAACCAGTTTGTGCTGTTCTGTGAAGGGAGTAGCATTGTATGACATCTTCAGTTTCTTGGTAATTTCTCACATGGAAAAGCCTTAATTTCTCAGAACAAGAATAGACCGACAAGTTTCGGAAGAAAGGTCTTTGTTTCTGGTCATTTGAGCCTGTAATTGAACCCACAAATGCTGATGCTCCAGATACTCAACTAGTCTAAAGAAGGCCAGTTTTATTGCTTCTTTAATCAGGGCAACAGTTTTCAGTTGTGCTAACATAATTTCAAAAGTGTTTTCTGATGATCAATTAGCCTTTTAAAATGATAAACTTGGATTAGCTAACACAACATGCCATTGGAACACAGGAGTGATGGTTGCTGATAATGGGCCTCTGTACGCATTTGTAGATATTCCATAAAACATCTGCCATTTCCAGCTACAATAGTCATTTACAACATTAACAATGTCTAAACTGTATTTCTGATCAATTTGGTGTTATTTTAATGGACAACAAAGTGTGCTTTTGTTTAAAATACAAGGATATTTCTTAGTGCCCCCAAACTTTTGAACGGTAGTGTAAATCACAATCTGGGTCAGGTGGGCATCATTTGTAAGTTGTTATATTGCAAAAATGACTAGCTAAATTATAAAATACGATCTTACAGTGTTAGGCTTTCACAAGGCAATTCAGAGAAACAGATGGTCATGAGTGCGTTCAGTTGTGTGTCCTGCAGCAAATTTTCTTCACAATAAACAAAAAACAGCCCAGTGTATGACGACATGTCATCTTGTAACTGTTCATTAAAACATAGTGATCATTAACAATGACACTGTATGTGACATGAGTTTTATGATTTGGAAGTGTAGGGTGCAGATTTTGGCTTGATTGTATGACACCAAAATGTTATTTATTATAATCTTCAACATCTCATCTTTCAGAACACATTAAGTCCTCTTGATTGACAGTATTTCCTTTACTCAGACAACAAAACATTTTCTAAAGTTGCCCAATTAGCGGGAGGGATGGGGGCATCTTCTTGTCATGAGCGTTGCTAAAGTTCAGAGCGGCTGTCAGTCAAAGCCCATACAGAGCTGTGAAGTGCAGAGCTTATCTTACTAATACTTATGTGATACTGTTTTGTTTTATACTGTTTGAGTAGTTTCATAAAACTCCATGCCTGTCCACCGTACCAAGTTGTCTTCTGTGTAGTCAAACTCATCCAATGCAGCTTTCACACTACAGTTTAGTACATTGTCACTCTGTGCCCTGAGGTCAGTTACTCCAGCTAACAGGTAATTACAGGTGGTCTCTTCTGTGTGGCCATAAACGAGAGTGGTCAGGGGAGTAACCTCTGGTAAGAGTTCTGTAGCCTGGGCCATTTTTCAACTACTGTGTTGAAAGAGAAACTTCAGATTCAGTGATTGGCAGGTCCAGCCTCTCTCTCGTCTCCCACTCTGTACCCCCGGGGGCGATGGGCGATGGCTGGGGAGAGTCATTGTGGCAGAGGACAGAAACTCCATTGTGTTGATTACAGTAATGACAGATAGGCAGTGGTATCCCCTGGATAAGTGGAGAGAGAGAGAGGGGGGGGGGTGGAGATAGAGAGGGGAGAGGGTGCATGAGGGAAAGAGAAAGCTGAGATGGGATGAGAGAGAAAGAGAGAGCAGGGAACGGATGAAACGGAGGGTAAAGGGAGCTGGTAAGAGAGCTAAAGAGAGAAAGAGGAGTGGAGAAGTACTTGGGCCTTTTCCTGAGAGTCTAAGAGATGAGTGCTTTATTTACTGCGAGCAGTCCCCACTTATATCAAGGTCCTGTTCCACCCAGCCTCTTATTTTATAATGGGAACTCTGCATTCAGATAAAACGCTTGCAACCATAAAAACACACACACACACACACGCACGCACACACACACACACACACACACACACACACACACACACACACACACACACACACACACACACACACACACACACACACACACACATACTCCGTCTCCACTACCACCCCCTCGCAGACATACACACAATACAGACACTACATGCTATATCATTTGTGTGGATAGTTCAGGCCAACTTTCACATGAGATTACATATGATAATAGGAGTTGCTATGTGACATTAAAGCATACGTGTTTATGTGCTCATTGACTTCTCTCTCTGTGGGTTTTTCCACATCACATCAGGGAAAGTGTTTTCCCTCGCAATGGAATTTGACTCAATCTGCAAAGTGGGGTTCAAATGGGGCTGAGGAGGATATGTGAGTACCTGTTAACGTCAACTCCCACAGTAAAACAGTGGGGACTGACAGTGGGTTTATCATTACTCAGAGCTCACAGCTCCTGTTTTCAGATTGAATAACACGATTAAAGTCCCCTTGGCTGTTTATTAGCATCAAGTTATGTGCATATAATCTTAAAATCAGTTTGATGTAATGCAGAGCGGTGTGGTGCTACCTTCAACCCCTTGATTCTAATTACTGTTCCTTATGGATTCTGATCAGGTTTTACTTTGACCTTCCTGTTGACCCACATGTGGAATCAAGACATATGTGAATATTTTCCACACAGAAAACTAGCCTCTCTCTTTAGCTTCTCCACATTCAGATCAGATTCCTCCCCTCCTCTCACCACAGCACAACACATCCCTCCAAATCACACACACCTCAGCAATCCAACATGGCCGCCGTCAATGGGGAGAGATGTTTGATTGATAATGGGAGGTTTTACCAATAGAGAGGAAAACGATCCCCGAAATCACTTACGTATCAGCGGGGCACTTTTATCCCTCCCCATGAACATGATATATGTTGGCGGTCGATGCGTTGGGCTGCTTACACGTGACTACATAATGAAATGGCGAGGTAACCCGAGAGAGCGCTGGCCCCTTACTGAGGATCATTTAGTGTACAGATTAGCATAAGAAAAGCAATGGCATAACATCAACAGGGTCCTCTAATTGAGCCATTGTTCATGTAAGCGGGGGAACATTGCCATTCGCTCCCCTCCCCGCCCTCCCCCCGCCACCTACCACACACACACATACTGTACACACACAGACACACACACGCCACTGATCAGTTCTCGTTTTATGGGTTCTGAGAGTGTTATGAACATGGTGTGTGTGTGTTTACGTGTGTGTGTGTGTGTGTGCACGCATCGGGTAAAAGGCATCCTTCACCATTGATCCCCCCTCCTCTATAGGAACAGGAAAGAGGGGGAAGTAGCGAGTGGACGCTTACTCAGCCAATAATGAGCAGGCTGGTTATAATTTGAAATCCATCACCTTCCAATCGAGGCCATTGATCCGGGGGTGGCTCCTGTTTATTACATTTGTACCCCTCCTCTCTTAATGTCGAATCTTCCTTACTGACTCTTCTTCTTTCATGTATCCTAAACTCTCTCAAACACAGTCCGGGGACATTAGCCAATGCAGGGCATACCAACTGATTACTTAGCATTGCTTTCACAATGGTTTGATCCTCTTTCTTGGCTTCACATTGGAGTCAATAGATTGCAATTGTGATGCTATACTCCTATCTCTATTATAGTTGCAGACATCAAGATGACGAGTTTTAACTTTGAGAGCAAAGTTCCAAGTGTAATGTGACCTTGGACTCTCAGGTACTACACTAATATAGTGCTGTTTACCCTCCACCTTCTACTCCCACAATGCTGAGAACAAAGTACAAAGTTCTTCATCTCATAGCAGTTAATGAAGTTGTTGTAAAACAGCTCTAGAGACCTCGGACTGGTTGCATCAGAAGTGGATTCCAGGATGGAGACAGAGAGACAAATGGGTTCAGTCACCTTGGCACGGGGCGCTTCGCTTTCCCCTCTGTTTCCCCTCTGACTTTGACTGTGTGGAGTGGACGTCTCGCTCCCTCAAAGCTTTTAACAGGCAGCCGTAATAGCCTTGTGGTTTTGAAGAGGCCAAGGATGGAGCTAGATGTAGCGTCTCCCTCTTAAGCAGCCAGTGTGCTGGCGTCTTCTGTGGTCTCAGACGTGGTCTAAGTTATGCTTAATGCACAGACAGGTAATCTATCTGAAGTCAGGAGGATGCTTGAGGATGCTTTATGACGATTTAGGGGAGAAATCAGAAACCCAGTGTGGTATTAGCCCCAGGGTCTCCTGTGATTATCCCAAGCCATTATGCAGAGGTGATTGTGGATTGGTTCCGTTTGGAGGATAGAGGATACAGATCTGGTTGTTTTGATCAGATGAGCTCGGAGATAAGAACACCTTCACATTGGGTCAGACGGACGGCGGCCATGATGGATGCTGTTTTTGCTCAGGTTAATGTAGGAGAGGTGGTGTCCGTCCATGGTGCTGTGTATCATTGGTTTGTAACAAAAGATGTGAGATGTTTGAGGTAAGGAATGTACAGAAAAGAGTTCGCGGTATGCAATCTGTTCCTGTCATTTTACAATGACATCAGCCTGAGTTAGTTCCTGGAATGGAAAAGACCCTGGTTGTTGGTTTATTCATCAGACACAATTTTGTACTGTGGTGTCTGTTTATGTTTCACATCATAATGGTGAAACGAAACTAAAGCGAGGAAATGTATTAATCTGCCGTAACTAATGTTAGCAGATTACAGAAACACACAGACACCGTCCTCTCCGGTGATAACTTCTAGCCTGGTGGTTCTCCTGAGACCACCAGGCTCTCAGAGCAGAGGGAAGATGCAACTGTAGCTTCTGGAGGCAGCGACAGCACTTCTTCCTCTGAAACAGAAGAACCCATTACGTCTTTTCATTTTTCTCTCTCTCCCTCCGTCCCCACGCTCTTTCTTTCCGTCTCCCTCCCTCCCTCCCTCTCTCTCAACATCGCTGTGGCTTGATCCATTTCATGTTTAGTGAAACTCCCCAAAGGCGAGCCAACGCCAGGCAACGAGACGCCGCAAATCTTTGATATCTTAAACAGAGGGCAGGGTGCCAGTGTTCTCACCAGATAGGGAGTCGGCTCGGTAATCCAACAGGGGAACATTGCCCCTGAATCAAACTAAATGAATAAATAATCGAGGCTACAGACACACTTTCATACTTGCGGTGCGTGTCCGTGGGGGATTGGCTTACCAACCCAAGTGATTAGTCTAGTCTGCCGGCAGAATCGTTTGCCTTCTGTGGCTCAGCCATTTACAGTATGATATAATGCAGCGGGCGGCTTGGATCCAGCCACACAGCCCAACAGCCCAATGGTCCACAGAGGTACAATTGATCAGTTCCCTCCCAACAAAACAAATCGCATTAGTCATCTTTACTCAATACCTCTGGTCTCACAATACGTACTGTACAGTAAATCTTCTGTGTAACAATCTATTCTCACCACTTCAGTGCTTTAGAAAGGATATGATAGCTTATTTGGTACAGTTAAAACCACAGTAATTGTTTAGTTAGTAAAAGCATTTTGATGAATTTACCTGAAGAAGAAAAAGTCTGCTTTCTGCTGCCAACTATGTATTTTTGATGATATGTTTCCGAGAAGCGTATTAGTATTCCCTAGAGTTTCTCACCAGTATGACCCATCCTATGGCAGTCAATCTATGTCACTTATATGCAGCCATAAAGAATGTGTGTTTGGTGCTGCTTTGGGTGGTTCATTTACTTTACAACAACAGGAGTTTACAGTGGAAGGAAATGCAGTTGCATTACCCACAGTATACAGTATACATATGTAGTGGTGGTAACCACTTTCTAATCAGATACGTTTTGATTCTAATCTTATTCAAAACAATGCTGCAAACATGAACACTTTTTGGCATTTTTCTTCAATAACTGTACATGTTGCTCCACCCCGTCCTGCAGCCTTTCCCCGTTAAAAAAAACTAGAAAACAACAACAACATTTTCTTTAGATTTTTCTGTAGATAGTGTTGATATGCCTGATGTTCCATTAATAAGCAACCAAGCAGAGATAATATTTTTCATTCCCAAATCGATTTTCATAAGGTTGCATTCTTAATGTTATTTTTCAGCCACCGTTCTCCTGTTTATACAATGGAGGGTATTAAAAGGGAGATTACATTTTACCGGCTGAATATAATGCAAACACAAAATTAGACTTCTATTTTCAGGGCAAGCTGTGCATTGTCATTTATTTATGAGTTTTATTCCTCTCCTTTCTCCTTCCTCACCCAGCAGTAAATATGGAAATGGTGTGTGTCTGTTTGTGTGTATTACATTCTCTGTGTGTGTGTGCATGGGTGTGCACGTGCATGTTTGAGTGCGAGTGTGTTTGCATGGGTGTGCACGTGCATGTTTGAGTGCGAGTGTGTTTGCATGGGTGTGCACGTGCATGTTTGAGTGCGAGTGTGTTTGCATGCACGTGCTTGAGGCCTGTGTTTGTATTACACTGAATGCCATTCCAGTTAACACTTCTTCAGTTTGAACTGGAAGCCTGAGGGACGACACAGCTCCATCAATAACACTCCCTTGTCCTATTGTAGTACTCACTGTGAATCATATCCCCACAATCTCTCCACTCTTCCCCTCTCTCCCACCACTCTTCCCCTCTCTCTCTCTACTCTTTCCCTCTCCCCCACATCTGTCTTCCTCTCTCTCTCCACTCTTACCCTCTCTCCCACCACTCTCCCACTCTCTCTCTCTCCAATATTCCTCTCTCTCCCACATCTGTCTTCCTCTCTCTCTCCACTCTTATCCTCTCTCCCACCACTCTCCCACTCTCTCCCACCACACTCCCCCTCTCTCCCACCACTCTTCCCCTCTCTCCCACCACTCTTCCCCTCTCTCCCATCACTCTCTTCCTCTCTCCCACCACTCTTCCCCTCTCTCCCACCACTCTTCCCCTCTCTCCCATCACTCTCTTCCTCTCTCCCACCACTCTTCCCCTCTCTCCCACCACTCTTCCCCTCTCTCCCACCACTTCCCCTCTCTCTCCAATATGCCTCCCTCCACATCTGTCTTCCTCTCTCTCCGCTCTTCTCCTCTCTCCCACCACTTTCTCCCTCTCTCCCACCACTCTCCCCCTCTCTCCCACCACTCTTCCCCTCTCTCCCACCACTCTTCCCCTCTCTCCCACCACTCTCTTCCCTCTCTCCACTCTTTCCCTTTCTCCACCACTCTCTCCACTCTTCCTCTCTCTCTCCATTCTTCCCTCTCTCCCACCACTCTCTTCCTCTCTCCTCCACTCTTCCCCTCTCTCCCACCACTCTTCCCCTCTCTCCCACCACTCTCTCTCCCAATACACTCTCTCCTCCCACATCTGTCTTCCTCTTCTCTCCGCTCTCTTCCTCTCTCCCACCCTTTCCCTCTCTCCCACCACTCTTCCCCTCTCTCCCACCACTCTTCCTCTCTCCCACCACTCTTCCCCTCTCTCCCTCTCTTCCCTCTCTCTCCACTCTTCACCTTTCTCCACCACTCTCTTCTCTCCTCCATTCTTCCCATCTCTCCCACCACTCTCTTCCCTCTCTCCCACTCTTCCCCCTCTGTCCCACCACTCTCTTCCCTCTCTCTCCACCCCTCTCTCCCACCACACTCTTCCTCTCTCCCACCACTCTCTTCCTCTCTCCCTCCACTCTTCCCTTCTCTCCCACCACTCTCTTCCTCTCTCCCACCACTCTTCCCCTCTCTCCCACCACTCTTCCCCTCTCTCCGACCACTCTCTTCCTCTCTCCCACCACTCTTACCCTCTCTCCCACCACTCTCTTCCTCTCTCCCACCACTCTTCCCCTCTCTCCCACCACTCTCTTCCTCTCTCCCACCACTCTCTTCCTCAACTCCCTCCACTCTTCCCTTCTCTCCCACCACTCTCTTCCTCTCTCCCACCACTCTTCCCTCTCTCCACCACTCTCTTCCTCTCTCCCACCACACTATTCCCTCTCCCACAACTCTTCCCCTCTCTCCCACCACTCTCTTCCTCTCTCCCCACCATTCTTCCCCTCTCTCCCACCACTCTCTTCCTCTCTCCCACCACTCTCTCCCTCTCTCCCACCACTCTTCCCCTCTCTCCAGCCACTCTCTCCCTCTCTCCCACCACTCTCATCCTCTCTCCCACCACTCTCTCCCTCTCTCCCACCACTCTCTTCCTCTCTCCCACCACTCTTCCCTCTCTCCCACCACTCTCTTCCTCTCTCCCACCACTCTCTTCCTCTCTCCCACCACTCTCTCCCTCTCTCCCACCACTCTCTTCCTCTCTCCCACCACTCTTCCCCTCTCTCCCACCACTCTCTTCCTCTCTCCCACCACTCTTCCCCTCTCTCCCACCACTCTTCCCCTCTCTCCCACCACTCTTCCCCTCTCTCCCACCACTTTCTTCCTCTCTCTCTCCACTCTTCCCCTCTCTCCCACCACACTCTTCCTCTCCCACCACTCTCTCCCCTCTCTCTCTTCCCTCTCCCACCACTCTTCCCCTCTCTCCCACCACTCTCTTCCCCTCTCCCACCACTCTTCCCCTCTCTCCCACCACTCTCTTCCTCTCTCCCACCACTCTCTTCCTCAACTCCCTCCACTCTTCCCTTCTCTCCCACCACTCTTCCTCTCTCCCACCACTCTTCCCCTCTCTCCCACCACACTATTCCTCTCTCCCACAACTCTTCCCCTCTCTCCCACCACTCTCTTCCTCTCTCCCACCATTCTTCCCCTCTCTCCCACCACTCTCTTCCTCTCTCCCACCACTCTCTTCCTCTCTCCCACCACTCTTCCCCTCTCTCCCACCACTCTTCCCCTCTCTCCCACCACTTCCCCTCTCTCTCCAATATGCCTCCCTCCCACATCTGTCTTCCTCTCTCTCTCTGCTCTTCTCCTCTCTCCCACCACTTTCTCCCTCTCTCCCACCACTCTCCCCCTCTCTCCCACCACTCTTCCCCTCTCTCCCACCACTCTTCCCCTCTCTCCCACCACTCTCTTCCTCTCTCTCCACTCTTCCCCTTTCTCACACCACTCTCTTCCTCTCTCTCCATTCTTCCCATCTCTCCCACCACTCTCTTCCTCTCTCTCTCCACTCTTCCCCTCTGTCCCACCACTCTCTTCCTCTCTCTCTCCACTCTTCCCCTCTCTCCCACCACACTCTTCCTCTCTCCCACCACTCTCTTCCTCTCTCCCTCCACTCTTCCCTTCTCTCCCACAACTCTCTTCCTCTCTCCCACCACTCTTCCCCTCTCTCCCACCACTCTTCCCCCTCTCCGACCACTCTCTTCCTCCTCCCACCACTCTTCCCCCTCCCACCACTCTCTTCCTCTCTCCCACCACTCTCTTCCTCTCTCCCACCACTCTCTCCTCTCTCCCGGCACTCTCTTCCTCTCTCCACCACTCTTCCCCTCTCTCCCACCACTCTCTTCCTCTCTCCCACCACTCTTCCCCTCTCTCCCACCACTCTTCCTCTCTCCCTCCACTCTCTTCCTCAACTCCCTCCACTCTTCCCTTCTCTCCACCACTCTCTTCCTCTCTCCCACCACTCTTCCCTCTCTCCCACCACTCTCTTCTCCCACCACCACTCTCTCTCTCTCCCACCACTCTTCCCCTCTCTCCACCACTCTTCCCCTCTCTCCCACCATTCTTCCCCTCTCTCCCACCACTCTCTTCCACTCTCCCACCACTCTTCTTCCTCTCTCCCACCCCTCTCTCCCTCTTCCCCTCTCTCTCCACTTTCTTCCTCTCTTCCCTCTTCTCTCCCACCACTCTCTCCCCTCTCCCACCACACTCTTCCTCTCTCCCACCACTCTTCCTCTCTCCCACCACTCTCTTCCTCTCTCCCGCCACTTCTCTTCCTCTCCCACCACTCTTCCCCTCTCTTCTCTCTTCCCTCTCCCACCACTCTTCCCCTCTCTCCCACCACTCTCTTCCTCTCTCCCACCACTCTCTTCCTCTCTCCCACCACTCTTCCCTTCTCCCTCTCTCCTCTCTCCCAC